>NW_016167482.1:0-21386 GCF_001687245.7 Rhagoletis zephyria
ACCTTATTACCTGTCACCGACACAAGCAAGGCTTGCAAGGCTGGCAAGGCAAACACTGGCATGGCTTACACGACTAGAAAATGGTGAAAATAAGTTGTAATTGAAGGAAATGTGTGGTGGAAACCGCTGGAAATGTTGAAAAAGTTGTGCGCAAGTTGAGCAATTCGATCCGTTGCGAAAGCTGAGCGAGTGGTGTCACCGCTCCTGGATGTGGAGGGTGCCCACGAGCGAGGCGAGTGGGACGTGTGAGACGAGCAAGACGGAGTATGAATGTGGAGTGAAGTAGTCGTGTAAGTCGTTCTAGTGTGAGCTGAGTCAAGACGGAGCGAGATGGTGAATGTGTGTCGAGCAACTCGATCGGTCGAAAGTTGAGCGAGTGGTGTCACCGCTCCTGGATGTGGAGGGTGCCCACGAGCAAGGCGAGTGGGACGTGTGAGACGAGCAAGACGGAGTATGAATGTGGAGTGAAGTAGTCGTGTAAGTCGTTCTAGTGTGAGCTGAGTCAGTTAAGTGGGTCAGGGTGAGTTGAGCCAGTCCAGCAAATCTCGCCGGCGAGCATTACTCCGGTCTGTTCATGGGTACGGCCCCTTTGGGGAGTATCGTGGTGGCTGTGGTTTAATACCTAAATGCGGGTAGAACCAGCAATGGTTCAATGGTGAGTTGCATTGCAACCGATGTCGTGATCTTGAGAACGTCAGAGGTTTAGGTAGGCCTCGGCCCTACCAAGGTGGTAAGTGTGTCCACCACATACTGCCAATTGGTACTGAAGTGCTTGCAGTTCAGGGCAGTGATTAATGCAAAAATTAATCCGTTGTGCCTAATGCGGGCACCGTGATTAAAGCCTTTGGCAGGTAATCACGTAAAGCCTACATGAAATCCCGCGCACTAGGGAGGGGGGCGTGGCTGGTCGCCAACACACACAATTTTTAATATTTCTTTTTTTTATGCAAAAGATGATCTTGCACCAAATTTTAGGTATTTTGGAGGATCGTTACTAGTGCTGCAAAACCATCGATACTGGCGTCATTGATTTTATAGTCAACCATCGATAATATCGAAAGTTTATTATGGTGGCCGGTTAAATGGAAAAGGGGTACACAAAAATTATTTTATTTGCATATATTTTATTGAACGGATTTAAAAGCTAAAAAAATTAATTTTTTCATTTATTTTCAAACTAATAGTTCATTTCCATCAAGCCTTAACCGCGAATTATGGCTATTTAAAAAGGGAGATTATAACTTTAAGGGGGTAATTGCTCACGTTATGTACAAGAAAACAAAAGTAAAAAGGCAAAAAGGTAAGAAATAAACCCTGCCCTTGACCATATGTGAAAAGCCTTGAAACTTACCTGACCTCTTAACTGGCGTTAAGGTTTTGGAGGAAATAGGCTATAAGAGGGGGCTATCACAGAATCCATCGTTGTCCGATTTTTCATGAAATCTACGATGATGCGATCACTGAATCCGAATTTCTGAGATATTCGAATTCAGTGATAGCTTTTCGTAGATTTCACGAAAAATCGGACTACGATGGATTCTGTGATAGCCCTGGTAAGTATTAGAAAATTCAAAATAAAATAAAATTTAAGTAGGAAAGATCAAAACAAAACTGTGTATTTATTNAAGGTTTTGGAGGAAATAGGCTATAAGAGGGGGCTATCACAGAATCCATCGTTGTCCGATTTTTCATGAAATCTACGATGATGCGATCACTGAATCCGAATTTCTAAGATATTCGAATTCAGTGATAGCTTTTCGTAGATTTCACGAAAAATCGGACTACGATGGATTCTGTGATAGCCCTGGTAAGTATTAGAAAATTCAAAATAAAATAAAATTTAAGTAGGAAAGATCAAAACAAAACTGTGTATTTATTAATTTTTATCAAACTAATAAAAAAGATTCGCGACAACAATTTCCTTTTCGCAGGTTATCGTGAATGGAAAAGGAACTTCTTTATATTTATGAATGTAAAGGAAAAAGGATTAAAAAAACCATCGATAGTGGCTAAAGCATTGGCCCTATCGATAACACCGATGGTTCCATCGATAGTTTTGCAGCACTGATCGTTACTAGTCCTTGCCACATTAGAATTCAGAATTCGGATGACTGGTGGGCGTGGCAGTGGACCGATTTTTACCATATCTCCGACTTACGTTTTTCTAGGCTAATCCAAGTTACAAACCGAACTTAATCGAAATCCGATAACATGGGTGCCTGTGGGCGATAGTTTCGCGAGCAAAAGTTCCAGCGTTGCCGTCGCGAAAGGACCCATTTAGCCATAATTTAGCCAAACAATCTGTGCGCATTTTCATTTGACCACTCATTATTTCGTATATATCCATCGATTTTCTTCATGAGTAACAGAACAGGCTTTAGTACAAATGCAAAAATTTGGCACAGAACCGGGTTTTTTAATTTTTCTTCCGTTAAAGTATGATTTTTTCTCATTTTTTCATTAAAAAATAAGAAAGAGCTGGGATGATTAATTAATTTGTCAGAAACTATAAGCCCTATTGGAAAGTGATGTATATACGGTTTATGGAGAATTTCATTGGCTTTCATTTGCCGTATTTTATATTAAAATTTTTAAATTGGTTCGTAAGATATAAGTACGTGATTAAAAGGAACCAATTTTTGTTCTAAGCTGAATAACGGTAAATTGCAAATATCTCGAAAACGTATCCATTAAAAAAAAAATTAACCCGATTTCGGAATCAANATGCAAAAATTTGGCACAGAACCGGGTTTTTTAATTTTTCTTCCGTTAAAGTATGATTTTTTCTCATTTTTTCATTAAAAAATAAGAAAGAGCTGGGATGATTAATTAATTTGTCAGAAACTATAAGCCCTATTGGAAAGTGATGTATATACGGTTTATGGAGAATTTCATTGGCTTTCATTTGCCGTATTTTATATTAAAATTTTTAAATTGGTTCGTAAGATATAAGTACGTGATTAAAAGGAACCAATTTTTGTTCTAAGCTGAATAACGGTAAATTGCAAATCTCTCGAAAACGTATCCATTAAAAAAAAAATTAACCCGAATTTCGGAATCACCGAGCAATTCTACATAGAAATTGGATAGAAGCGTTAAGTAGTTTTTCCAATAAAGTGTTCTATTTGGCTGTTGTTCTGCCTTTTGGTTTTCTGCTGCTTATTTTTATTTTTTTATTTTTTTCATGCAGTCCTACTTTTGCTTGATCTATGTACAGCAGAATTGGTACTGCGGGGCATACTTTGCAAGTAGATACTCGAAATTATCATGTCTTTTGGGCTTTTATTTGTATTTATGAGCACGAAAAATAAGCTAAAGCAGAAATACATATGTATATAATTTTATATATATATATGAATATGAACTGTTGAGCGTTATTTTATTCTTGGTTTTGTAAATGTTTTATGTATATATTTATGTATGTAAATGTGTATAAATAATTAACTTCGGACCTCCGTAATTTGGTCGTTGCATATATTTTTAATAATAAAGTACGGTATTTTTTGTGAAATTTTCAGCAACTATCGGTATATGTTAATCAATTTAAATAGGTTCGATAAAATTCACTTTGGATGTAGGAGGTATATGGGTTCTATTTTGGGTTTAGTTTGCTGCGGATTCTCTTTGCTTTCTCCCTCGTTGAACGTTTCCCTCGCAAAGTCTCCCTGCGAATCAGTGCTCCCTTATATTTTTGTTGTTGAGTGCTGTATGTATGTTAGAGTTTTATGTAAAATTATTGCGCGCCCGATTTCGTTTTTAATGTTAAATTGGTTTGATGGGTAGGTTTTGGTGCTTATACGTACGTTACGCGACGCGCCCAAAATATCAGTTTATGTTTATTTACTTTTAAGGTTTATATGTGTATAATTTAAGTTTTTCTTCGCTGTGCACTTGTAAGGTCACTTAACCACATATGTATGTACAGTGATATAAACAATAATATGCCACCGTGCAATTTTCTTCCTCCGATATATATGTATGTATTCACATATATCACTTGCCAATGTTTTAACATTTTTCTTGTTGTTTTAGTGGACTGTATACACTTCTTTTCTTGTTTTTGCTTTCCTTTATAGGTGCCGTTNTTCGCTGTGCACTTGTAAGGTCACTTAACCACATATGTATGTACAGTGATATAAACAATAATATGCCACCGTGCAATTTTCTTCCTCCGATATATATGTATGTATTCACATATATCACTTGCCAATGTTTTAACATTTTTCTTGTTGTTGTTTTAGTGGACTGTATACACTTCTTTTCTTGTTTTTGCTTTCCTTTATAGGTGCCGTTCAGTAAGGCGATGGAGGACCATGAACAATTGGAGCACTATGGTCTTTTATTTATCTTACCGTTCGCAGAGTTACCTAACCTTTCATTTTAAACAAGAAGGCGCACAGTAAGTTTGGGTTTTTTAAGTAACGATACCGGGTGGCTTTATTAACGATTGGGGGGTGTAGTTCGAACACGTCCGCTCGGGGTGTGATTTAAAAAATCAAAGGTTTTGTTGANAGGCGATGGAGGACCATGAACAATTGGAGCACTATGGTCTTTTATTTATCTTACCGTTCGCAGAGTTACCTAACCTTTCATTTTAAACAAGAAGGCGCACAGTAAGTTTGGGTTTTTTAAGTAACGATACCGGGTGGCTTTATTAACGATTGGGGGGTGTAGTTCGAACACGTCCGCTCGGGGTGAGATCGCAATAATTGTGATTTAAAAAATCAAAGGTTTTGTTGGCATTTCTTTTTGTCTGCATACAAGTGTGTGTGTTTATTACATGTGTAGTGTGTGTAAAGTAAGTGGATAAGTAAAATGTCAAAGTGTTTTGTTTAATATGTGTAGATGTGGGTGCGTGTTAGGATGTGGTGCTGATGGGGACATCTGTGGGCGCCTGCGGGCGATAGGCGAGCGGAAGTGCCAGCGTTGCCGTCGCGAAAGGACCCATTTAGCCACTATTATGGCGTTTTCGTTTCTACAAAAAATGTTGTGTTATCATTGGCCGGTTCTTACCCTGCAGGAAATATGTCTAATTATAAGCTAACTTTATGTTGATTAGGAAGGAGCTAAAAGTCACTTATTATTTGTATATTTTCTTTGACGAAAGCTAACTATGTTTCTATGGCGATGGCCGCGAAATAGTCAAGGGTGGTTTACCTCTGCATTAGATGTAGTCAAGGGTGGTTACCTTTGCATTTGATGCAACTAACTTGTAACTAACTACTTTTGGACATAAAATATCAATAGGAAAACAAAATATTGAATTTTTGTTTTTTTTTTATTTTTATTTACTTTATTTATTTTATAACATTTCACATTTGTTTCTATATTCTGCTGTAGGTAGTCCCATATTCGAACTCCGTCAGATAAAACTTCAAATGATAATATGAAATTTCGATCTCCCTTTTATTTGTACTCAATGCGAAAAAGTATTTGCGAAGTGCAGGATATTTAAATAGAAACCGTGTTTAAAGAAAACATTCTCGAGCTTTACTCCTGCACTACTTGTCCACTTGTTTCAAGTTAGCCTTTTGTAGCTAACCACAAGTTACATATTTTATAGAAATCCCGCAAAAAGCTAACTACAAGTAGGTTATTTTTTATCAATTGATAATTTTTTTCTGCAGGGTAGTGTTTGTGCTGAGAGGAAACGGAAACGCTATTAGTTTAAAGTCCACGAAGTATTTTTGTACCAATCACCCTTCACCGGACGGCGCTGCAAGGTACTTATACTCTCCAGAAAAACAATAAGAATGCATAATATTACATACATGTCTCAGTAAGGACTAGAACAAATTATGAGAACCTGATCTAGAGGCACTCTTATGTGCTACTGAGCTTAATATTGAAGATAAAGACAAATCCATTTTTGATCGATCATTCAACTACCATTGCTGATCCCGTACNTCCCTTTTATTTGTACTCAATGCGAAAAAGTATTTGCGAAGTGCAGGATATTTAAATAGAAACCGTGTTTAAAGAAAACATTCTCGAGCTTTACTCCTGCACTACTTGTCCACTTGTTTCAAGTTAGCCTTTTGTAGCTAACCACAAGTTACATATTTTATAGAAATCCCGCAAAAAGCTAACTACAAGTAGGTTATTTTTTATCAATTGATAATTTTTTTCTGCAGGGTAGTGTTTGTGCTGAGAGGAAACGGAAACGCTATTAGTTTAAAGTCCACGAAGTATTTTTGTACCAATCACCCTTCACCGGACGGCGCTGCAAGGTACTTATACTCTCCAGAAAAACAATAAGAATGCATAATATTACATACATGTCTCAGTAAGGACTAGAACAAATTATGAGAACCTGATCTAGAGGCACTCTTATGTGCTACTGAGCTTAATATTGAAGATAAAGACAAATCCAGTTTTGATCGATCATTCAACTACCATTGAAGATCCAGTCAAATGTGTCTTAAAATTCTTACATGAAAATTCTATTCATACCACACCGAATTCTGTGTCCTTTGATAACACAGTGCTACAAAAAAGCGTAAAGTAGAAATACCTGGGATGTTATGTATATTTTCTTGTAGGTCTATTCAAGTAAAACCAGCATCGAAATATGAAATTTGCCAAAAACCCGTTTTTCGTACTTTTGCGCACTTATGTATATGCCGGTACCTTAGTCCATTATGAACCGAGTTTCAGTTTTAATGCCGGGTTTAAAAGGAAGACACTTGGGCCTTTCAAACNTTTTCTTGTAGGTCTATTCAAGTAAAACCAGCATCGAAATATGAAATTTGCCAAAAACCCGTTTTTCGTACTTTTGCGCACTTATATGCCTGTACCTTAGTCCATTATGAACCGAGTTTCAGTTTTAATGCCGGGTTTAAAAGGAAGACACTTGGGCCTTTCAAATGATATATATGTGAATAAAGAAACCTTAAGAGATCTCGGTGTATTTACCCAGCAAACTCATTTTTTTTTTTACTTTTTCGCCTTTTTTCAATTTCGGTGAGGGTTTTACGCACTATTTTATAAGAAAACAATACTAGTCCTAAATTGACTGTAAAATCAAATTTAATAACGAAAAAAACTAGTGTTTATTTTAAAAAGTCGGAGGAAACAAATTTTTGCAAAAATATTAATTTTGACTACATATACATACATACTAAAAAATGTTTTCTTAGCCGTTTTTCTTAATTCAGCATCATCAGTTTATCAGTTTCTCGGTTTAAAATATTCTGATATAATTTTTTTAGCCANAAATCAAATTTAATAACGAAAAAAACTAGTGTTTATTTTAAAAAGTCGGATGAAACAAATTTATGCAAAAATATTAATTTTGACTACATATACATACATACTAAAAAATGTTTTCTTAGCCGTTTTTCTTAATTCAGCATCATCAGTTTCTCGGTTTAAAATATTCTGATATAATTTTTTTAGCCAAGCGCACTTGTGCACAAGGGTATTATAACTGTGTGCACATAACGGTTGTTTGTAACAGCCAAAACGAATCGAGATAGAGATATAGACAAGGGTTTGAAATTGCTTGACTATTTTCGACGCATTCGCAGTTGCTTAACTACGACTAACCAGGGATGCCGTTTGGATCTAAATAGATCCAATTGGATACATTTTTAGACGAATTTTTGCGGGATACTTATTTTTTCCGATCAGTATAAATATGGATACTTTTTTAAATAGGCCAAAATTTTATATATTCTATAAATTTTTTTTCGTTCAAAAATCTATTTTCATTAAAGATGATAAAAAGCATTACGTTTTTTAAATGTATTAAAAATCGCTACTTAAGCGTGAAATCAAAGCATTTTAATTTTTGTGAACGAAGCAATGAGCATATGAAGAGATCTCACCAAAATAGGTATAACCGCAATTGTTTTAATTAGCTTAAAAGGATGCTGTAAGCAAGATCATAATATACATATATATATAATAAATTATACTCTTTCACATAATTTCATTTGTTAATTTAAAAAGAAAGAAGATTTTAATGTAATTTAAAATACACTTAAAAAAAAACTAAAGTTGATTTATTTAAGGAAATTTGTATGAATTTTACTGAAAAGACTTTAAATACACTCTAAAAAAATTGTGTTTATTTGCGCATATTAAGAGGGGTAACCAGTTTCCTCTTATAATGTGTACAAATTTGCACGCAGTGTAATAAAATTAAATATTGCCTGTTTACTTTTACATACCAAATTTGTCGCAAAGATCAAAATTACACATAAAATGTTTAAAATATAGTAATGTTTATTATTAGTAGGAAATGTATTTTTACTCTGAAAATTTTTGCAATTTTGCGTTTGTTGGGTTGTGAAATCTCCGAGTATTGGAAAGCCAGGAATTGTATATTTCTATGTCGACTTTTGCTAAATAATGCTCCTAGCTATCTCTACAATAAACTAATTTTCCCTAAATCACCTCGAATAAACGACTTAATAGTACCATCATTTAATTATCTAACCTCTGCAAGGCTATTCTTTGTCAATGCTATTCGTATCTGGAATTCTATCCCTACCTCCGTTCGGAGTGAATTGAATAAAAGCAACTTTAAGAACACCATCTATACGTACTTTCGCTGAACCAAATAACTTTAACTTTCTCTTGTCATCTGTGTTGATCTTTGCTACATATGTATTATGTGATATATATTTTATTTTATTTTTGTTTTAAGTAATCTGTATGTATTTTATTTTACTGGTATTTTTAATCTCTGTTTTGTACTATAAAATATCTATGATCTTATTGTACTAATGCTTATTCTCTTAATAAATGAAATGAAATGAAATTTAATTTAATTGAATTTTTTTAAGTATTCTATATATGTGTATTTATAAGTATATTTTAAAGACGTATATTTATACTGATTCTTGTTGAAAAATATATAGTTTTCAGTAGTAGTTTTACATGCTTTTTTAGAGTGTACTTGCTATTTATTATACTTACTTTGCAAAATACTTATGCACAAAAAATGTACTTTACTATTTTAAATTACAAATGTTTGATTTTATGAAAAATAAAAATATATATACATGTATTCCAATTCGTTAGGATGGGTTAAATGATGTCTTTTTCTTGAAAATTTTTGGTTTTCTTACAAATTATGAGATGTATATGTAAACAAAGAAAATTGGATACAATTGGATACATTTTTGGCTTGGTCAGTGATACATTTTCTGGAGACGGCGCGGCAACACTGCGACTAACCCAAATAAATCAGCAAAAGCAGACAGCAAAAGCGAAAATGCAAAATGAAATCATTTGCTTCAGCTTATAGAGCTGTTTGTTTTTGCTTACAGTCAGCCGAAGCTACCAGTTTAGAAAAAATTGCTGATGCTGCAAGTAGTAAGTTTGGTGTATTCTCATTTTTGCTTTTGCTTTTTTTGTCGCTGCGTTATTCTCGCAGTCGAAAGCAACTGTTTAAGCAAAATTTTAAAATTTAGCTGCGCATTACATCAGATGTCGCTATATACATACAAACATACATGCATATGTATGCATATGTGTATGAAAGTACTCGCGAGAATAACGAATCGAGAAATAAGCTAAAGCAAGACTAAAACTACTGCTTGCAGCAATAGCAAATTTTTCTAAACTGGTTGCTTATGTTGACTTTGTAAGCAAAAACTAACTGCTCTATAAGCTAAAGCAAATGATTTCATTTTTCTTTTCGCTTTTGCAGTCTGCTATTGCTGATTTATTACTGTAAGTCGGAGCTAAGCAATTGCCAATGCATGAAAATGATCAAGAGCTGCTTGCTTTAAAAAGCAAAAAAGTGTTGCTTATGCTATTTTGCAGTCAGCAATTCAAACCAGGGTTGTTGCGAATATTCGTATTCGCATTCGCAACCGCGGAGCTTCCGCATTAGTTTTAACATTCGCATTCGCTTTCGCATTCGCGATAATCAATGCGGATCTTTTGCGAATGCGAATATTGAAGGGACAGAAAGTAACAGTTATTTTGTTTCCGAGTTAAACTTGGCCAAATATATTTTATTCCCAACTAAAAGTCCTTTCTGGACAATAAACAAACCGCTTATCCAAATTAAACAGGTTTGGTATCAAATGAAAGAGGACTTAAATAGCTTTAAAACTGAAATGTCTAAACAAACAAAGTCACCTATTAAAAAATATTTCAATAAAAAATGATAATTAATTACCATAGAGCAAACCTTGGGTGAGGTATATGAATTTCTTTAGTATTAAATGATATAAAAAAATATATATAAATAGAGGTGGTAACGTGGTAACCTTCGTTCTTTATTTCTGTTTAAAATCTATTTCAGTCCTCTTTCACATGATATCAAATTTGTTTAATTGTGATAAGCTGTTTGTTTATTATCCACAAAAAACTTTCGGAATAAAAAATATTAGGCCAAGTGTAACTGGTAAAAAAATAACTGTTATTTTCGGTCCCTGGAATATTATGCAAGTGCAATGATAAAACGTATATCTGGCCAGTCACAGAAGAAAGGATTAAAAATGAATTACAAAAACTAAAATCGAAAAACGCTGTTGACGCTACTGGTTCTCCACATTCAGAAACTACCAAAAGAATGAGAATGAAGAATTCTTTGGAAAACAACGGTGTTTAATCAACGACCTTGCCATGATACTAGATTGTGAAGATGAAAGTCATGAGGGTACATACGACATTTGCAGACCGATGCAATTCTAGTCTAAGTTCGGGCGGAGCCGAACATTAAATACCCGGCGCAAGTATTCAATATAGTTTTTTTACCTTTCCGAAAACTACCGTTAGATGGTAGCAGTGGTGGTTTTACGTCTATTTGAAAGATCTTCGATAGAACGTTCAGTTAGACATAATGAGATAAACTTATATAGATATATGTGGGCGGCATCACGCCCATTTTCCAAGATTCCATAATAATGTTAATTCTTTTCAAGGGATTGTTGTTAGTATCAATTTTGGGTAAAATTAGCGTTGTAAAAAGGTGGTCGTAATTTTAGTCAGATTTCAATAACTTTCAACGTTTTGCCTTTATGGGGCAACCACTATAATCATACCGAGTTTGGTGCACATTGATCGAACGATTACCGAGATACACATATGTGGTTTTAAGTAGGCGGGGTTACGCCCATTTTCCAACATTTTATTATAAGCGTACTTTTTGCTCAAGAATTATTGCAAACATCAATTTTGAATAAATTACTTCAGTATTGATTACTGATTTTCGAAGCTTTCGTATTTCTCTAAACTACCGTTATGTGAGATGTGGGCGTTGCTATTATCCGATTTTTTTAATTTTCAGCCGTTTGGTATGTTTTGTGAAGGCCAACAACTGTGCCAAGTTTGGGAGAAATTGGTGGAGCGGTTCCCAAGATATACACATGTAATCATAAGTGAGCGTGCCTACGCCCATTTTCCAAAAATTGATGCTATTATTTTTTTCGTTTAAAAATTATTGTACATATAATTTTAAGTGAGTAAGCTTCAGTAGTTACTAAAATATCGCAGTTTTCGTCTTTCTGAAAACTACCGTTATATGGGAGGTAGGCGTGGTTATGGTCCAATTTCGCCCATTTTCCTACGCATCCGTCCTACGCTCAAAATAAGTACACATACAAAGTTTCGTTAAGATATATCAATTTGTACTCGAGTTATCACAGACGGACGGACAGACAGTCACCGCTTAATCGATTTCTCTTTTCATTCTGATCATTTATGTACACTGAACTGGCCTAAATTATGTTGGAAGAGGTCCAAATGCAAATGAAGGAAATGAATTTTTATGGACATGTTAAAACCCATTCCACCGTAAGCATTCAAAACTTCGTTAACAACCGTGACAAAGTCGTCGGCTCTGTGGTTTCCGAAGAAATTATTGCATGGCGCTACAAAACACTTCCACGCGCATTTTTCTACGGAGCGTAGCTTGTTCAAAAAGCTCGCTTCGCTCATAATTTTACGAATTTGAGGTCCTATGAAAATACCTAAAATTCATGAAAAGAGATAAAACCGATGAAAAAGTACAAAATCAGCGAATAAAAAATGTATACCTCCTTTCATTTTGGCATCACTTAATTTTGGAAACACCACTTTTAGATGACAAAAAGCGTTGCTATTTCCATCCAATTTTTTTTACAATTAGGGGCATTTTCGAAGTCTTGCAAAGCCCTTGCGCGGTGTATGGATTGCATGAAAAACCCGGGTTTCCTATGGGACAGCTTTGCAAAACAATGCAATCCGTGCACCGTGCACGGATATATGAAACTATAGGGGTATTCTCATAGTTCCATATATCTTATGCAGTGATGGTAGGACAACATTTTCAGCTTTAACCAATGGGACGTTTAAAACGTTTACCGGCCTATTTAATGCGGTTCTCGGGATGGCCATATTTTGCGATCATAGAAAACGGCAAATTAAAAAAAAAACTGTCAAGCTAAGATTTTTGAGTATTACAGCTCAAAATGATATCTTTGAAAAAAAAAAGTTTAATAAATCAGTAAACCTTCATCCGATTTTTGAAAGTAAACACTCGTTTTACTCGCTATTAAATTTATTTAGTTTGACAACGAATTTAGAACTAGTATGGTTTTCTTATAGAATAGTACGTAAAAACCTCACCAAAATTGAAAAAAGGCGAAAAAAGTAAACAAAATGTGTTTGCTGGGTAAATACACAGATCTCTTAAGGTTTATGCATTCACATATATATCGTTCGAAAGTCCCAAGTTTCTTCTTTTTAAACCCGACAATAAACCGAAACTCGGTTCATAATGAACTAAGTACGGCTTATAAGTGCGCAAAGTACGAAAAGCCGTTTGTTTTTTTAACGGTAAATCAAGAGTTTAGGGATGTTTGGGAAATTTAATATTTCGATTCTTGTTTTACTCGAGAATACCTACCAGGGAATATACATAACTTCCCAGGTATCTTTTAGTGCCTCACACTGTAATTGCTTTACTAGTTTTTCTCAGGAAAAATTAATTAAAACCTGTTAGACGTGTTTAGAATCGAGTCAATTACCTAATTGGATATTTCCACACATTTCTAACTTAGGACTTTCTGCCACTCTCAGACCACTGTGCGGCATTCATAGGCTGGGTGTCGTGGTAGGTGCTGACCGACGCCCTATGAGTGTCGTTCATCGCTCGTCGGTACGTCGTCGAGTCCAGTGGTTGGTCGATGTTTGTCTAGGCCGCGTCCTTATATATAAGTAAGTGCCCCTGACGTGCCTCCTCCTCTAGCAAGGGTCTATTAGGGTGTTAACTTCTGTGGAACCCCACCAGAAACTGTGTAACGTAGCTCCCCTATGCTACACTAACTACGCCCTACATACATATGTACATACCACACATGCGCTAATATACATGCCTATCGACATGCACCTAACAAGACATATTTAAATACATACATACATATCTACATACATACATACATCATACATACTGACCATACACATATTGACAGCGTGGCGACGAATAACTGTTACCCCGGTTTTTAGAGAAATAAAAGGGTCCTTTATAGATTTTGCGAAAAAAGTATTTTATTGTTAAGTTTCCACAGATTTTACTTTAGTTGTATTAATTAGTTATTAAGTTTTAATCCCTATTTACATTTGCCAGCAGTTTAAATTTTGAGAGAAAAGTTCATTTGGCACGCAGGTCTAATTTATTCCATATCTTTTGTAACCATAGGCAAATTCGGATCGCCAATACCATCTGTCGCCGCTGGGCCAAGATTGCAACGAAGAACCGCCACTGATTGTCGCCAACGAATACCGCTAACCGTGCCATTGATATCCAGGGCCGCCGTCACCGTCGTTGTTTACCAACGCCCAGCACATCTCGCGATCGGGGGCCGCCATTATTACTGCCGCCTCGAGGGCGAAGCCAGTGCCAAGCGAGGCCACCAGCGAGGACCGCTAGTCGTGTCATTAATAACCAGGGTCGCTGTCACCGTCAGAATCGATCCGGGCCAGGTATACGCTTCGCGATCGCCGGGCCGCCGAAATTATTGCCGCCCCTAGGCCGAACCCGATGCCTGGCCCCGCCAGCTTCCAGGACCGCCAGCCTTACCATCGTCATCAAGGACCGTAGTCACCGCCATAGCAAAAGGGCCTCAGCCGCCGATACCATTCTTACTAGGGGAGGTCGATACCGCCCTTTTGGGCCACCGTAAACCTCACCGCAGGGCCGTAACTATTACTACAAGGGACTGCTACTGCCGTCACGATCGGCACCGCCGCTCTCATTGGCTGCAGTACCAGTGCTGTGGGCGTTTACCACCATCACGCTCGCTACCGCTCTCACTGCCATCGTCATTAATCACCGACCCGTATCCGCTCTCACTGTCATCATCATTAATCACCGAACCGTCACCGCTCTCACCGTCACTAAACACCGGACTGTCTCCGCCCTCTGACCACGACGCCGACTGCCGACCAGTTAGTCTCTCTCCCTTTCAGTACCTCCCTCCCTTTTCTTGTACGTCACGGTGCCGGTATTCTGGTCGAAAAGCCGCGTGTGTGTCTTGTGTTCACTACATTAAACTACTGTGTTTTATTTTATTTAGTTGGGGTTAGTGGGACCACCGCCCAACCCTGGAGCGGCTGAGTTACCTCAGCCTTCGATAAAACCCATCTCATAAATGGCCCCCAGCATGGTGGACATCAGCGTTACCATTGTCACAACGCACGGCGGCTGTGGGCAAGACGGGACTTTCTCCAGGGATTTTCCATGCCCCAAATCAACCGTTACAGCGCCACCCATCGCCCAAGCTGCTACATTGCAACCCGAATGGCGGAATATCGACGGTCGCTTTTACGCCAAAGCCACCATTGAAGACTTACACATACGGGCACTGGTGCCCATGGGAGCCACTCTAACATACGTGGACGACAGCACCCGCGCACACTTAGAACAACTCAACATCCGACCTCAGCCTAACAAGGGGACCTCCAACTCGCGGATCGGACATGCGTTGCAAGCACATACACCTACCCCGTCAGAATTAAGTATAACGAGCGATTCACACTCACGGCGGTAGCAGTGATCCCTAACCTAGTAGAACGAATGATACTAGGAATGTCAAAGCGAGACATTGTTGTAACCTTAGACGGCCAGCCACTAAAGCCCGACACGTCACCGAGACCTAAAGCCACGCTGTGTTGCCTAACCCAACGGGCTCACTTGGATGAAAACATAATCAGGAACTAACACACTTTCTGGACTGCCACAAGATGCTGTTTTCCAAAATCACCGGACCAAGCACCGCCGCCGAGCACGTCATTACATTGCGACACAACCAACCGTTGAAGCAGCGCTACTACCCACGCAACCCCACCATGCTGCAGGTAATAAACACCGAAGTGGACGAATTACTCACCGCTAACCGGAGCGCGTACAGCTCGTCGAATGTGCTGATCAGGAAAAAACAAGGAACCTGGCGCATGTGCACTGATTACGGTCAACTCAATGCCGCTAGCGAACCCCACGCGTATCTACTACCTCAAATTGGAGCTATTTTGGATCAACTAAAGGAAGCGAAGTACATCTCAACCATCGACTTAAAAAACGGCTACTGGCAGATACCATTGGCCAAAAAGTCTCGAAGAATACCGCCTTTACCGTCCCCGGCCGAGGACCTTTTCAATGGAAGGTAATGCCCTTCGGGCTACACTCCGCTCCAGCTACCTTCGAACGCGCCCTCGACTCTATACTTTTTCCAGAACTACAACCAAAGGTGTTCGCTTACTTAGATGACATCATCGTACTGGGCGACGCTTTCACCGAACATATGACCTACCTACGCGAAGTCTTCCCTAGACTTTAGAAACACGAAATGCGAGTCAATTACTAGAAATGCAATTTTGTGCAACAAAAATTGTACTACCTAGGCCATATCGTTAGCTCTGAAGGGATACACACTGACCCAGGAAAAGTAGCCGCGGTACAAGATATAACCGCGCCGCAAAGCATCAAGGAGCTCCGCCGCCTTCTCGGACTCGTCTCTTGGTACCGTCGCTTCGTCGCTAATTTCTACACACTCGCCGCACCCCTCAAGCAGTTACTCAAAAAAAAAACAGACTTGGACATGGGGCGAACTACAGAACAACGCGCTCAAAGAAAAACTCACCTATGCACCGATACTCTGCTGCCCAGATTTCAAAAGACCATTTTAATTACAAACCGGCGCTAGCGAAGAAGGACTCGGCGTGGTCCTATTCCACCGACACTCGCAGCAAGAGAAGGTTGTGGCCTTTGCCAGCAGAAGTCTGTCCGACTTAGAAAAGCGTTACTCTTCTACGGAACAAGAATGTCTTTCCGTCCTGTGGGATCCGGAAAATGAGACCATACTTATAGGGATAGATACCGGTTCCCGTAATCACCGACCACCACTCTCCCAAATGGCTCCACTCGCTCCAAAACCCCTCCGGATGGGCACCCAAGATGCAACAATTCAACTTCGAAATCTAATACCGAAAGGGATATCTAAACATGGTGGCCGACGCGTTCTGACGATGCCCACTTCCAACACCCAACACCGAAGAAGACCTACTGCTCGCCTTGAATAGCCAATCCACGAGTTGGTATGACAGGAAGACACACCAGATACAAACACAACCCGAACAAAACCCCGACTACAAATGGATCGACAACCGGTTATTCCCACACATAACACCAACAAATCCACTTTCACGAGCTCCGAAATGGAAGCCCTGCATCCCCTTTGACCAAAGAGAGAACATCCTTAAAGAAGTCCACGACGCCGCCGCGGCAGGACACCTCGGGATCAAGAAAACCCTCGAACGCGCTCAAGAAAATTACTACTGGCCAGGGATGTATCGGGATGTAAGCAACCATGTGCGTGGGTATCTCTCGTACGCAGAATACAAGGTGGAGCAACGACGCCCGGCAGGATTAATGGCCACGATGCAATGCTCACGATCATGGGAAATCGTCATCGTCGATTTCATCGGACCCCTCCCACGTTCCAAACAGGGTAACACATGCCTCCTAGTCTTGGTAGATACATTTTGCAAGTGGATCGAATTGATCCCCGTCCGAAATGCCACCGCCACGACCGTAATCAAAGCCCTCCCTCCGAGAAAGGGTGATTTACCGATTCGGATGCGCGACCGTTTTCCTTAGCAACAAAGGGAAATCGTCACCGACGACTTCATCGGACCCCTCCCACGTTCCAAACAGGGCAACACATGCCTCCTAGCCTAAACACCTAGCCACGGCCGCCAAACATAAAAAGAAATACTATGACTTACGCAGACGTCCGTGGAAGCTAAAAATTGGGGACAGAGTAATGAAGAGAGACCACCCTGTCTCTTTAGCCATCGGGCACTTCGCACAAAAGCTCATCATCCTCCACTACGTCTCCACGAATTCTGCTAAGCTTGTCCACGTCGAAAGACCCAACGGACAACACACGCACGCTCACCTCCAAGTTCTGAAATCATTTGTCAAACATTAACCGGCTATCTCCTTCTCCACATACTAAACCTACATGAGAAGCACCGCTAAAAGAAACTTCCGTTTTTTATACTCTTCTACCTACAGTCAAAACTGCACGAGCCCACCTGATACTACCAAAACAAAAACCCCTGGAGATGTACTATATGTGTACCATAGGCAGAATGTACTCAGAAGCAAGCAACTAAAATGGCATCACGAAAACGAGCGAGAAAGAATCACCAGCCAACACCACCAGACGAACCTCGGCCAGTATCACCATAGCAACCTCCTTTTGAGGCAGATCCACGGGCCACCTTTAGTTCTGCCACACTCAGACCAATGCGAACCGCTGTTCGCGATCACAACACGCTCCGCCGAAACTCGCGACATAGCGCGCGATATAACCAACCCACCAGCATACGGCAACAACAAAGAGCCCACCACACGTCCCACCGAAACACGCGACATAATAGCACCGCCGAACAGGAGCGAGAAAAAAGAGATCGCCACAGTACAACCAATGTTAGACCCTGCAGTAGACATCAAGGAGACAGCACCGGAAGACCCATACCGGAACCTTCGCCTACTACGTCCTCGCGAAAATTTACGCAAATGTCCTCCGCATGAACGCAGATCACGCCTTGGTCAGATACCGCGAGCAAAGTTGGGTGATAGAATTCACAGACTGAGAAAGAAGCCACACACACAACCCTCCAAGACTGTCAAAACGCCCCACGGAACTGGAAGACTAATTTTTATTTTATATATACTCACTTATAACTACAACACATGAAATTAACAAATTTTTGCTTTTTTGATATTTTACCTTTAATTGAAATGTAATTTGATACCTTCAATAAGAAACTATGGTCATATAGCTATAAGTAACCTAACAGTTCAAAAATAAAAATAAAATTGAATCGATAAAGTTTAGTTTGTGAATTTTTTCGATTTACAAATATATATATATATAAACTTCGAGTTTTTTTCTTAAAGAGTCTACAGATCAGAGGCATACTCTTAGTCAATGAAGGGGTTCCTTCAGAATTGAATGCTCTAGAAAAGTGTCCATTGCGGTTTAATCCTAACTCCCACCAGCGAGGTAGTACGGGTCACTAAACTCAATTTTTTCCTGAAAGTACTAATTTTTTTGCCTCTATCTCGAAAATAACAAGAGCTACAGAAAAATATAAATGACAAACTTGTAGGACTTTCAATTTCAGAACACAAAATCGCTTTCATCGATATTTCTTGAGATATTGGACTATGAAGTTGATCAACAATTTCTACCTCGCTGGTAGGAGTTAGGATTACACCGCAATAGACACTTTTGTACAACATTCAATTCTGAAGAAACCCCATCATTGACCAAAATTATACCATAAAATGCCTCTGAGCTGTAGACTTTTCAAGAAAAATACTCGAAGTTTGCGTGTATTTTATATTGGAAATCTTTGCACGCCTTGGGCGTGTATTAATAAATTTTCAGGTAGCTTTTTTTAGGTGTTTTCCACAAAATTTTGAGGTAGGAGTGAAAAAAAAACAGTAGTCGCAAAAAAATCCCTTGCCCTTAAATATAATAAAAATCCATTAATACACACACCGGCCAAGCCTTCACACTTCCACAGGTAGTGCAGGCCCTCGAGCCCAAACTATTTTTGTCGTCTGAAGTGGGAGGGGGACTGTAACGTAGCTCCCCTACGCCAGGGGTTCCCAAACTTTTTTCCCCGCCAAAAAAGAATAACGCCGCACAGTCTTTCAACTATATGGAGGCCGGTGGAAATAGTAGTACACCACCACCGATTTCACTGAAACTCAACGTATGCTCTAGTTTTACTTAGAAATAGAGAATTATGAAATTTTGTAAAGATGGAATAATTGCCACGCCCTCTACTCTTGTGGGCGGAAACATTAAATTTCATCCGAATTCGATGAAATTTAGTTTTGTATAAAATATGGGTTAGATTGGATCACTATAACGTCCAAAACTCATAAAAAATTAAATGTGATGTTATTAAATATGATGAAATTTTGGTTAACTTTTGTTTCCTGCTTTCTACTCTCAGAAAACAAAGGTATAGTACTTAGGTGTAAATACTCGCTTTTTCGCAATATTTGGTGAGATTTTTTCATTGTTCGAAAAATTCTTTTCGTTAAATTATTCAAAAAGAAGCTGAAAATCAAAAATTACATATATTTGCAAAGACGCGCGCAAAGATCAAATTATATATTCGAAAACTTTATAAAATTCTCTAATACAGTCGTCTTCTTTCAAGACCTGACCGTCCGGTCCACACTTTTTGTTACTAATAATCTACATCTACATTTCAATGTAAATTTTTTGGTAAGAAAATAGGAAAGTACCATATAAATGATAAATACCTTCACCTGAGTATTCCACGACATTTAAATAATTGATTACAGTTGAAAAACAAACACTTTCTTTAATGCCAAAGGCAACTAAACTGATTAGTCGGTATCGCGCCCATTCCCGTATTTTTTTGGGAATGTATCGCTCGTGAAGAATAATTTAAAATTTGGTATTTATGACTTTTACTTTTCCCTCTCTAAGTCCAACCGGGTTCTTATCAACTGTCACCATGACTTTTTTCTACCTGCCTCCATATAGTCGAAACACTGTGCGCCGCGACCAGACGCCATTGTGATCAAATCCACTGGGGAATACTCTTATGCTGACATACTTTTGCAACTGAATAAGTCCTAGGACCTGAATACTGCCAGGTTACAAGCTGCGGTTGGGAAAAAGCTTCCCGGTATGGCGGAAGTAATGACCTTAACGCAACAAAGTCTAGTGGAAATCCATGATATCGACGAGATCGCAACCAGAGAGGAGATATGTACAGGTTTAAACGCGCTGTGCGACTTTATCAAAGTACAAGTATCGACATCAGAAATATGCGCAGAGCATATGGAGGCACGCAAACGGCATCACTCCTTATCGCTGATAGTTGCGTCAAAAAGCTCGATAGGAAAGGTGAGAGTCGAGTGGGTAGTCTGCAGAATTCGCCATAAAATTCAACCAAAGCGTTGCTACAAGTGTTTTGAGTTTGGACACATTTCGAAAAACTGCCAGAGTAACGAGGACTTCAGTAAAGCTTGCTTCAAATGTGGTCAACAAGGACATATAGCAATGGTCTGCAATAATAACTCAAATGCTTACTGTGCGTGAAACACGGTGCGAGCGCTACTGACCGTCAAGCAGGAGGGTACAGGTGCCCAGCTTACCAATCAGCGGTCGGAAAAATACAAACATAATGAAACGTTCCAAACAGGGCAACACATGCCTCCTAGTCTTGGTAGATAAATTTTCCAAGTGGATCGAATTGATACCCGTCCGAAATGACACCGCCACGACCGTAATCAAAGCCTTCCGAGAAAGGGTGATTTACCGATTCGGATGGATGCCCGCCCGTTTTCCTTAGCGACAACGGCAAACAATTTACCTCGGAACTACCGGAAATATCCTTCGACATAAACACCGCGCAATAAGAGTCCTCGTCGTCGGCCGCCGAAATAAACTTTGGCCGCAGGCTCGTGGCACCACAGCAAACAAGGGCGGCATTACAGAACTGTGGAAAGAGGTCGCTAAACACCTAGCCCCGGCAGCCAAACATAAAAAGAAATACTATGACTTACGTAGACGTCCGTGGAAGCCAAAAATTGGGGACAGAGTAATGAAGAGAGACCACCCTCTCTCTTTAGCCATCGGGCACTTCGCACAAAAACCTCCTCCGCTACGTCTCCACGAATTCTGCTAAGCTTGTCCACGTCGAATGACCCAACGGACAACACACGCACGCTCACCTCCAAGTTCTGAAATCATTTGTCAAACATTAATCGGCTATCTCCTTCTCTACATACTAAACCTACATGAGAAGCACCGCTAAAAGAAGGTTAGGTTATGTTAGGTTGGAGTGGCAGCCCCGCGCAGAGCGCGGAGCACACGTGGGCT
>NW_016167483.1:0-3672 GCF_001687245.7 Rhagoletis zephyria
AAGCAATTCGTTTTAGACCACTTTATACCAGTTGTATTTAAGTATTATTTGGGCTTCAATACTAAAGTTTTATTTAAGTGGATTTTTTTTTTCAATATTTTATTAAAACAAACGAAAACTTGATTAGGCCAGTTTATACCAGTTTCAGCTAAGCTTGAAATCGCTTCAACTTGCATACCAAACATCAATTTATTTTGATTTTGGCAAAAATCTTTAAAATATTAAATAAATTGCCTTCGACCAGTTTGTGTGTGCCTCCTTTAAGACCAGAGTTTTTTTTAAATTTCATACCCAACTTGCAACTATATAGATTTCCGCACAAATCTTGCAAAGCTGAAAAAAAGTTTTTGGCCAGTTCACACTAGTTTCTGTTAAAGCCGGTATTTTACAATTTTACATATACACCTCCAACTTATGACAAATTCAGCATATAACTTTGAACGTCTTTATTCGACCAGTTTCTACCAGTTTAAGTTTTTACGAAATTTTTTTGCAAAATGTTTTCAGTATATAAATTCGGAAAATTTGTTGATCATCATACTGAAAACTTAAAATAGTAAAGGAAATGTATAAAATTCATGCATTTTTCCGAAACTATCTATTTTTTAGTTTCACCAAGCTTCAATTTAGCTGCTACATATCGCTTTTGTTAGTCAAAACTAGATACTTTTAAGAAAATTTAGAGCGATACAGTAGAGAGGAAATAAAAAACAGCAGGGACCGTAACAGTTACAACTTTTATTATAAAAATCGCTGTTTAACAATTATTATTTTTTACTTTTATTTAATAACTCCTTGTTTCTGATTTTCATTTTATAAATGCAAAATAACTGCGATACACATTTAGATCACGTGATATTTTCTACTCTCATCTGATGTAACAAAAACATCGAGTGACAAGAAAATATAAACCAATCACTGCATGAGCTTAAACTTTACACGCGCTTTTTACTCATTCAATGAACACTGTTAACCATGCAAGTTCGTTGCTTAAGTCTTTGGTTTCATAGGCAGCGTATTTGCTTTAAAGGCTTAATGGAGCTGAGTGGATTATTGCTGCTAAAGCTATTGTTAGTTTTGTTTACGCGGCAGGTTTGCAGGTTATTGTGGAAATTGCTATTTTTTGCTAGCGTTGTTGTTTTTGTTGCCAGTCGAGAAGCCATTAACTTTGCTACCGTTTTGCAGCCACTTAAATGTGCATTCCCCAGGCAGTCAACAAACAACTAGGCAGGCAGGCAAATCAATCTGGGCGTATGACTTGGGGAAAATGCAAATTTATGCGCATCTATTGTCGACTGTGGCAGCATTTGAGTTATTTGCGAAAATTGGAATTCATATTGTGAAGAAGAAGAATGCAAAAAATGCTGACTGCTGATGAAACTATGCTTAGCAACTGCTGGCGGTATTCATAAAGCACAAGTTTCAGGCCGCTGAAATATTTACACAAAATATTTCCCATAAATTTCTTTTATGGGCATACATTTTAGACTTCAAAGTGACAGCGTTAGAATTGAAGTATTTGGAGAGGCTCGAAAGGCAAGCAAATGCCCTTTCAAATGCGACTATCGTAAAAATGCAGGGCCTAAACATAAATAACTGCGAGACATGCACGCCGCCCTTAGTTGTCCCGCTTCAATATGCAGATGCTCGACAAATCCCTTAGCACTGAACTAAGTACTAAGTAGTTAAGTACCTCGATGAAGCAGCAGCGAAGCCCATCAGCGCGTGAGTCCCATAGCTTGCAAAATCGCATGAAAGAAAGGCAAGAGACAAGCAAACTGACGGCATCGTGGCAGCTAAAAAAAAACGTACAACATGCCCAACTCATCAATTGTTCCATCGCTGACTGACGCGCTTGGCATGTTGCTTGCCAAAACTGATTGTCCGTCAGTCAGCCAAGTCAGTCAGTCAATGCAAAGTGAGGTAGTGCAACTGGACATAGAGAGCAGAAGCACAAAGTCAAGGCTTGCATTCGAGACAAGCTGCAGTTACAGTAGCCAACAGTAGCCTGCAACAAGAAGAAGCAAGAAGTACAGCAGTATGTTTGGCCTGTGTCGTCAATTGTCGCTGCATCGTAGTCGATGGCTATGCTGATTAATGTATGACCGCGGAAGTTGTATTCAATCAGCGGTCGACAGCAGCGGCAGGCAGGTAGGCTTCCATAAATAAATTACCAATGTGTGTGTGTGGATGTATACACTACTTATGTATATATACCACTATGTGCGCTTATTTTGCCTACCTTCGTAACATTCATTGTCAAGTTGGTCGCAATGCGCCCGCTATGACATTTGATTGGTGGCCAACTGTTGCCGCAGCAATAGATCAGAGTGTCAGAATCAGAATTGAATTTTGTTGGAGAAGCTTGTAAATAAGTCACGAGCAACATGAGTGTGAGCTACGGAAGTGACTATATAGCTAAGTTGTTGTTTGGAGAGATGTGAATTGTTTGTTTTTTTTTTTTTTTGCTGATAAAAATGTAAATGCGCTGGGAAAGCAAACTCGGCGATTTTTATTGCCTATTTGCCTGAGAGTGGTTACAATTTTTTTGTGAGTACTCACCTTTCTTCGAAGAAGTGTCTGAAAGGAGAGAAGAAAATTAGTTATTTTTAATAAAAGATCGTAAATATTAAGTAGTAGATGATGGATAATATATAGTTAGAAAAGTGTCAGAAAACGTGTTTTTGCAAAAATGTAAATTTTATTGTGGATTCCGGTCGAAATCCTATTCAGTAAAAATGTTAGTTCGTAAAAATTTTTGCTAAGGTAACAAACCTTCAGAAATGGGCGTGGCCGTTTTAGGTCTAAAGTTAGCACAATGAAGATTTTATTAACGATTTTGGTAGAATATATCTTTGATAACAACACATCTTCCGCAGCCAAGCCACCGTACACTCGTATGAGGAAGGGTGATAACCCGGCCATGCACTTCAAATGGTAACTTTCACATCTAGCTGCATATTCGATTTCAATTAGCTATTTAAAAACATCAATAATATTGCTTTAGCTGAGATAATGTCGAAGCTATGAACGTTATAGTAAAGAAGTAATTTCAAAAATGTCCTGTATATATAAAAACATTAGACTGCATGACCAAAAAAGGTTGCGATTTTTTCACCAGTATTACAAAACCTAGTATATTTGAAAACTTTATCCAAAATATTTCGAAAAAATACTCAGATTTACGTGAGTTTGAGCGATTTGAAAATACCTCCAAAAATGGAGTTTTTATGTATAAAAATTGTATCTTATATTACATTTACATTGAGCCCAAATGCGTCATTTGGGCGAGAAACCCCAAATCACGCATTTCTCCATACAAATTCACATTTCCAGAATGACGCATTTCGACGCATTTACACAAAATCACGAAACAAATGCGTTCCAATTGCCGTACTATTTTATTGAACGCACTCAGAAACAAAAGTTCCACAAAAGCTTTGGTTTGTCTTTGACATTTGGAATTTTTCAAACACAAAACAAACACAACGAAATAAATAAATCTTTGAAATTTGTGTGTAAAAATTGTTAATTTATACAAGAGCTTTACACATTTTTAGTTTAATCAAAGAATAATTGCCTTTTTGTGTCCAAAAAGCGTTAACAATATAATAAATGTAGTGTTTGTTTACATACATTTTGTTTTTGTCTTCCCTTTTCATTTGATGAGAA
>NW_016167483.1:7643-21385 GCF_001687245.7 Rhagoletis zephyria
ATATTAAGTTTCATCATTATTAAAAAAAAAAAATACGGAGCAAGGTTTATAAAATTCAAAATTTTAATGAAAAGTAAAATTTTCATTTTCATGGTTTTAATTTTTACTTAATATTTCTGACGTTATTAAGTATTTTCATTAAACAAAATATAAACTTAAAAATATAACGTGAAACGGTCCGAGTTTAGGCCTCGCTTCCTTTTCAATTAAAATTTTTTTTCAATATTGAATTATTTTAGTAAAAGTGGCAAAATTATAGAAAATAAAGTTTGAAATAACACTTTATTTTTTTGATACGAATACAAATAAAAAATAATAGAAATTATCTTAATTTGATTTTTCCTCAATTTTGCTTCATCCAACTTATCGCATTAGAATCAAAGTTTGCCAACAAAGCCACAATAAAACTCTCCTCCAGGCATATCCAACTGCGCTGAGCAGGTTCGCTGCTTAAGTCGTTTATTCTTTCAATGTTTTCCAGAGGAAAATAACTGGCTTACTTCGGAAATGTAAAATAGAATAAAAAAGTATAGGCAATCAATGTCAGCTCAACAAATGTGTTGGTAATAAATAGAAGAATTCAAAGGCGTGAAGAGAATGCCAAAGAGAAGTAACCAAACTTGGCTGTGGAAACTGGCAAACTGGCTCGAGTATTTGCGGCAGAAGTGCCGCCACCATTCACTCGTCGTCGTCGTCGTCGATGGTGATGCTGCATCTTAATTTGGCATTGAGGCTGCGAGCAACTGACACATGTTGCCACTTTAATGAAAAATGCAAAAACAACAACAACTACTACTACTACCACCACTGCTACCTCAGACAACTACCACAAAAGCGTATAGCAATCAATGGCCACTTTTTTCTCGCCTTGATGTTGTTGCTCCGATTGTTGCTGCTGTGAAAACCTGCTGCGTAATGATAGCCTCAGTGGCGATGGTTTTGGTCTAGGTGATGGCAGTGGTGGTTGCGACGGACGACGGGTGACGTTTGACGGCAGCTACTGTGGCTTGCCACAGGCCATGCGACCGACTCGTTTTGTTGTAAGCAAGAAAGTTGCAAGCCTTGATCGAGAATCGAAATCAGAACATAACGGCACAACTTTCTTGGCAGCAATGCACATACACATACACACACATGAATACATACAGCTAGAGAGAGAGCGCACGCTACAAAGAAGTTGGCCGTAATGAGCTGTTGATGTCGTGAATTTCCCGCAAGTGGCCGGCAGCTAGCGACCTGTTTGTATCAGATGCAGCAGCAGCTCTTTCATTAAAATCGCACACATACATACAGATGCATGCATGTGATCTGAAGCGCTTAATTAAAAAGCATTAAATGCGCTCGCACGAAAGCCGATGTGTGCAGCTCCATTTCCATCGACACTGGGACACTTTGTGACCAAAGCGAAAAATATTATGGCAGCGGCGCTCATAATACTCGTTAGATAAACAGACACCTACACACACTAACAGGTGCATCAGCTGTTGTTATTGCTTTTGCTTATTTTCTTTTTCTTTAATTTACGTTGCCCCAATGCATATCGCAGCAGGAAAATCGCTTTGGAAAAGCTCGGAAAAATGTATGGCAATTATATTTAATGGAAAACTGATAGATACACTTGCAGCCAAAAAAAACAAAAAACATGCTTACAAGCAGAAGATGTTTGGAGTTATGCGCAGCAGCATGCGCGGGGCGTGTCAGTGCTGCAGCGCTTACATGGGTAATTATTGTGGTGCATGCACTTCCTGCATGTACCATGTTATTGGCGGCGGTACTCGTAGTAGATGGAGATAGATCACAACAAAAGAACAACAAGAAAATGTTAAGCTGTAAACGGAAGACTTTTGCAACGAACTTGACTGAAGAATGCCAGCTCGTTTGCTGGAAATACGCTTACGTTATAAGTTAGAAAGGTCAGGCGCTTAAAAATAGCTGATAAAAAGTGCTATTTTTTCTTTAAGAATTTAAAGATCTTTCTAGAAAACTGTACAAAATCAACATAAAAGTGTTGCATTTTGAAGCAAAAAATTATAAATTTTACGCGATTACCAATAAATATAAATACTCATGAAATTTAAAAACATTTCATATTTTAGGCTATACAATAATTTTTTATTGACAAAAAATAATCCGATAAAAAAATTAAATATTTTATGGAAATATTTTATGACAATTAAATTTTTCTTGCAATAAGAAATTTTATATTTCAGAAACCGTCGATGAGAGATATTAAATTTTTAAGCTAAAAATTAAAAATTTTCTGCAAAAAAAAAATAAAAAAATACAAAATTATTTTTGATAAAAAAAATCGAAGTTCCAGTACGTAATATGTACCAATTGCTTGGCTTGCATTCTGGACCACTCGTCTCTAATTTAAAAGAACCTCAGTAGTACCTTTCCACCTCTGGCAGTAACGGTAGACTTGCCACAGGATGTGGCTCCGCTGTGACTGGCCTTTCGCTGGAAGGTATTGGTTTAATAGGTGACCAAATAACTAGTTTGATAAAGAATTCGAAACATAAAGTGCCGCCAAAGGAAGGCGACGCTAAATATAGTCTAAGCCTTATACACTGAGAAAAGAGTTTAGTTACGTCAACTAAAAATGTTTTTATCAACACATGTTTTGGTTATAGTTACATTATTTGTTTATAATTACCAAATCATGTGTTGCGAGGAATATATTTGGCTGACTTTTTTCTGAGTGTATCTTCGGAAGTCGCTCTATTCCAAATATTAATAAAGGGGCCCTGTTGCGTTAAGGCCAACAGCAGCAAACCCCTATGTGGTAGCTAGAAATTGGCGTCTGACACGTAAGCTGAGTCTTTACGGCCTATAAATCTATCGGGTCAGCCGCCAGAATGTAGGACAGCAAACTCTCTGAGGGCCTCAGCTCTAACGCGGTTCCTTTTGGGGAATGATACTGACACCCGGTAATTGACACACGACTCTCCACGGCTATTAAGTCGGCTGATGGTAAAATACTTTGACGATGCAGTGGTTCACGTTCCGGCCCCGAGGGCCTTTTGTGATGTTGCCAGAGAGAATTTGGTATTGGCAGTCATGGACGGGTGGAACCCAGAAGGAACCTGACGCAAGAAAATTGGAGGTCCATGCCCTTGGGTCTTTGCCTCGTGTATTGGAATGAATCCTTATCTTGCTACTGTCTTGCGTGACGCTGGCTTATACTAAAGGAGAATTAAACTGATGACCTACGCCTATGTCTCTTTTATGGCGAAAAGTAAATTTTTTTATATAATTTTTCGAATAAATATAAAGCATTTATGAAATAAAATATTATGAATGCCATTTGACGCAAAATAAAAATAATGAAAATTTAATTTAAGAGAAATTTTAACACTACAAGACTGAAAAAATATGAAAAAGATGAAAATTCAAGAGCTTAAACTTTTTTGTAAAGAATTTAGATTTACACCGAAAAATAAACGCTTCAAAATGTAAAGAAATTTTTTAAATTATATAAGAATTTCGTGATTGTGGGAAAATTTAATAGGAAAAAAGGTACATAAGCGTGAATTAATATATAAATAAATTTTGATTAAAAGGATACTAAATTTTTATAAAAAAGGTAAAAATATACACATTATTTTATAAAAAAATTTAACTTTTAAACTCACAGTGCACTTTTATATTTATGAGCAACTTATTAAGAAAATGCATAAAAAGATAATAAAATATTTTGAAGAATAAACAAAAATTTGTATTAAACAAACTTAAGGGATTGAACAAAAATATATGATATTTGAAAATTTTCAAAAATCATATTAGTATATATCTTAGGCTCGGGATAAATGACCTTATATTAAAAAAGTATATGTATATAAGTACAACAATTAAATAATAATTTAAAATTAAATTAGTCTTTCGCAAACAAGAAAAAAGTAAAAAAATGAAAACACAGTTTTTTTGTGGTCTTAAAATGAAAAAAAAGTTTGAAAATAGAATCTTCAGTTTTTATGTTAATTTGTATTCCATTTCTAAATTTTTTTTTTTGTTATTTCATGTGCAATAACTAAGTTTTTTTCCAGTAAGTATTTTCATTATAAAAAGTTTTCGTAAAATAAATTAGTTTTTGCATCAAAATAATAAACAAAGAATTTAAAGACTACTAACTGAAAAAAAATAATCAAAAAATTCAAGTCAAAAATGCAAGGCAAAAATTTAAATCTCGAATTGTTAACAAGTTGCTCGCTTAGGTCTTTCGTTTGCGCATGACTAAATTACATGCAACGCGCCAACCAGTGCTCCAGCAGTTCATGTACTTTTGTGTGTGTAAATGCAATTGGAAGTAGGTCAACGCTGTTGGCGCTTGTACATATGTATGTATGTATATACAACTATAAGTGTACAAAAATTGAAACAAACATGCATTCATAAATATGTCTGTATTCACATGCAAACGTATGCAGGTCCAACTAAGTACACAAAATATGTATGTGTACATAAACATACATATACATATATCCAACAACAGAATTCGTATACTTACTATTACTAAGCGCAACAAAGTGTTTACTCTTCACAATCATGCTTTGCAGTCATTTCAGCCACGATTTTCTTGCAACATGGCATGCAACATTAAATTGGCAATGATGTTGTGTTTTTCGCAAATAATTTGAAATAAATAAATAGCCAAAGAAATAAAACAAAAAACATAAAATGAGCATCAAAATTGCTTAAACTAACATGGTGAATTAAAGAAAACGAGCTGAGAAAGCTTTAAACTGAGCTGGCCGAATTTTTTTTGTTTGAGCGCAAGTTAAATAAAGGTAAATTCGACGAATAATTGAGCAATAAAATTGATTTTGAAAATAAACAAAATTTGAAAGTATATGCAAGCGACTATTGAGTTGTAAAAAGTGGACGTAGAAAACTGCACCGTAAATATGTGAATGCGCCATGGGTTCATAAGTAATGGAAAAATTGTGTTCGGATTTTAACAAATTTATGTCCAGCTTTTATAACACTAAAAGTTTATGTCCGATTTTTAAAAGCCAACATTTGTTTTCCTGGTTATAAATTGTATGTCGTTTGTCGAATGATCAAAAATCTATGTCCAACTTTTAAAAATTTAAAAATGTTTTTCCAGTTTTTAATGATTAAAAGTTTATTTCCATTTATTATAGATTACAAAAAAAATCGATGTAAAAATTTCAAGTTGCCAAAAATCTATGTTCTAATTTGATTGTTGAAAAATAAGTGTCCAATTTTTTAAAGGCCAAAAATGTTTTCAGTTCTCAAATTACCAAAAATACATGCCCAGTTCTAAAACTGGCTATTTTGAAATGATCAAATATTTATGTCTTGTTTTGTAATGAGTAAAATCGCATGTCCAATTTGTAGAAATCGCAAATATATTTTACTAATTTTAAATTACTTAAAATGTATGTCTCGTTTTTATATTGCCGAAAATTTATGTCCACCTTTTAAGTACTAAAAATTTGTCTCCCATTTACGAAATTATACAAAATTGATACCGATTTTTAAAAACACTAAAAATTTTTGAAAAAGATGTAAATGACAAAATCTTTTCAAAGAGTTTTTATTAGCCAAAAATGTATATCTAGTTTTTAGGTTACCAAAAACTTTATATTCTATTTTAGCATGTCCCACAATTTATACACAAGTTTTAAGCAAAAAAAAATTTTGATTAGTTTTTAAACGAAAAAATTGGGTAATTTTAAAATAAGAAAAAATGTATGTCCAGTTGTTAAAAATTCAGTTTTTAAATTACCAAAAATGTAAGCGATATTTAGAGAGGTTAAAAATTGTCTGTCCAAGCGACTAAATATTGATGCCCAGTTTATAAATTAAAAAAAGCGTGTCCAAATTTCGAATTACCTGAAACTTATGCGCAGTTTGGTAATGACTTAAATTTATGTCCTATTTTGAACTTATCCAATTTTATGTCCAATTTTTAAAAACCCCAAAAATGTTTCTCAGTTCGTAAGTAAGTGACTACAAATTTTTATTCAGTTTTTTAATTTGCAAAACTTTGCGTTCGGTTTAAAAGTAACAAAAATTGTATTTAAAATTTTAAAGTAAGCAAAGATTTACTACTACTAAATTTTCATACTATCAAAAACTTTTGCCGATCATTTTAAATTTTTTAATTACCAAATATAATATTTAAGAATAATAAATTTACCTCCAGTTTGAAATTACCAAAAAATGTGTCCAATTTTTGAATGATCAGAAATGTACATATTTAGCTCCATTTCGAAAGTTACCAAAACAAAAAATGATCCGTTTTTAAATTTCCAAAATGTACTTTTATTAGTTTGCATTTTTCTTCAAGCAACCCACGACAAGTGCAGCTCAAAAATCACATGAAATCTAGCATTTTAAAAACATTTCACTTTCGCACAGCCTAAAAACATACTTTGTAAGGCAATTAAAATAAGAAGTAATTAAGAAGCAAAGAAAATAATGTACTACCAAATTTAGTATACCTTAATTACAAGCTGTATGTATTTCGCTGTCATTCTCTACAATTGTAATTTCATGTACCAAAATTAGTTTTTTCCCCATTTTCTTCTTGAAAACGCATATTTTTGTAAGAGACACCACTACCATTCGCTGTTGTTGTCATTTATTTTCATAGACTAAGCGAAGTAACGCAGCAACCACCAGCAAGACAATGACGCATGCGCATGAAAGTGAGACGACTTTTGACTTGGAAACGAATTCACACTGAGCACTTATACCATATGTGAGAGAAATAACAAAAAAAATATATATATATATGAAATTGATACTTTTCAGGTTGATTACTTCAGCGCTTTTTTCTGGTTAGTTTTTTTTCATTTAACTTAAATTACTTTCCACACATTTAATTGCCACATTAAATATGCTTCAGTTGCAGTTGACAATTCCTGCTATAGGCGAGATGGCGAGGGGAATCAAATTGTATCTGACAATAATCGCATTTATAGAAAATTATAGAAACTAGTCTTGTTGTCTAGCGAAATGAGAACACTTTCACAGCCATGAGTAATATGCATAAAAAGCAACGATCGCTGACTACTGATTGTCGCTGATCCGCAACGACTCATTGTCGATGGCGATGGCGATGGCGATGTCTCTTGTCAACTTTCATTGACAATATTCAAGCATTTTTTCGTTTCATTTTTGTTCATTATGGCTTACTCACCTTTCGGTTAATCTAATTTATTTTTGAAGCAGAAATAACCGAAGAAATGGTGGAAGCAGTAGCAGAAGAAAAGCGAAACGAATTATTTTAATCGCTTCTTTGCCAAAGAATGTAGCTTGTCACAGCCATTTGTTTTAGTGTACATATGTTTTTGGTATTTAGTATGCAAACCCCTCTTTGGCGGCGTGATTGACGTGCTTGTCAAGCCTGCACCATTTGTTGTGACTTTCTTTCACCTCGTTGCTAGTTAGAGGTGTATTAGCGCATGCGCAGATACGAGTTGTTCCTATAAATACAATGTCTAAAGTGCTTGCAACACTATTAGGTGGCATTCCACAACGAATTGTGGGTGGATGTATGAGTGTGAGTATGTGTATTAGTGTGGCGCGATAGCATGCTGATGACCTAATTTACTCGCTGCATGCAATGTTGCACTGAGCACTCGTACTTAGTAAAGTAGTGCCGGATATTGAGGTCAGCTAAGAACAGCTCAAGTAGAGTCGGCAAAATTAGCTTTGTAAAGAAAATCTACCAGTTCAAGATTTTTTCACATTATATCCGAGCTCAAAGCGATGCGCAAGTAAATTAAAGGGTGACATGGATGAGTTTAGTAAGTTAGCGAAGTTTTCAAAGGCAGAACGTATCAGTACATAAGCGTTATGCAAAGAAGAATTTTCCTTTAAATTTTAACCAAATTTTTTTGAATAGGTAAAAAAAAAATAAAGTAATATTCTGTTTTGGGGAAAAAAAGATAATAAAAGAAACTTGGTAGATTGAAAAAATAATTTTTGTTTAAAAAAAGGCAACACATTTTTTTTTTTTTCGAAAAATTCTGGTTTGATAATTTAGAAAAAACTAAATTTTTTATTCTTTAAAAAGAAAAAAGAAAAATGTTTTCGTGAAACAAGAGAAATAAAAAAATATTTTGATTTCGTAAAAAGAAAACAAAAAATATTGTGATTTTGGAAAAAATAAAAATACTACTTTTTTGGAAAAAGAAAAAAAATATTTTTTTGTTTGAAAAAATGGAAAAGTCAAATTAATTTTTTTCTAAAAATCTGATCTTATTATTAATGTTTTTTAATTCTTATTTATATTTATTCCGGAAAAATCTTAATGTTTTACTCCTTAAAAAGAAAAAATATAAAATATTTTTTTAGCGAAAGAAAAAAAATGAAAAAGTCATTTTGATTTTGAAAAACAGAAAAATATAAAATGCTTTGGTTTTAAAATAATATTTTTTTGGAAAGAGAATTTTTTGTTTGAAAAATTCTGATTTGACTATTCTATAAAAGTGGAATGCTAGAAAAAAAAAGAAAAATAAAAAAAAAATGTTTAGTTAAACAAGAGATACTTATAAAACTAGTTGATTTTGAAAAAGAGAAAAATTAAATGTTTTGGTTTGAGAAAAAAATAAATAAAAAAGTGTTAAAGGGGGTTTTCACAAATAATGGAATATTTTTTTATCTAATATACATTAGAAATATTAAATCAAATAATATTTTTTAAATGTATTATTTAAACGCAAAAAACGAGAAACTCATAAACATGTTTTTATGCAAAAAAGTTCTGTTTTTGAAAACGAGAAGAAATATGAAATAGTGTTTTCAGAAACAACAAAAAAAATATATATCTTGAAAAAACTAAAATATTTTCTATAAAAGAATTTTTCTTAAGAACAAAAGGAACAATTGTTTTCTTAGAAACAAAATTAAAATAATTCGGTAGCTACTGCGATTTTATACAGAATTAGGTAAACAAAAATAATATATATTCAAATTTCTATTGCACGAAAAAATTTAAAAAAGTTTATAAAATTGCATGCATTAAAAATGTGTCCGCAAAGAGGGTTTTTATGCTTAGAGAAGCCAAAAATTGAAATCGGGAATTTTGCAAAAATGTCGTCTCTTAACATAACTCGTTCACTCACAATGGCCAACTAAGTCTCTGAGTAGAAATATGTATGTAATTTTCCCCATGCACGCTCTCCTAAAAGTAACCTACTACTACTAACTAACAGCAAAGTGCGTCAAATAGAAATAGCGAAATATTTCCAAATGTTTAGCAGACTTTTTTCGTGCTGGACTGTTTGCCTGCTTTCTACAAACCAAATCTCAACTCTCTCTCTAAAAAGTACACAATTAAATTAAATGACGCCACATAAAAGAATCTAAGAAATCTGTTATTTTACAACAAAAAAAAAATGCCACAGCCGGCGGAACCAAAATAGTTATAGAAAATCACCGTGCAAATTAGAATAAATACAGCAACAAATGCCAAATAATAGCTCACGAATGTAAGAAAATTAACTAAATAAAATTGATATTGAAAAAGTGGGTTAGAAGGTTGCCAACCGAAGACGACTTGCTGACAGGCAGCATTGGCCATCTAACCAACAATTGCTGCCACATTTAGACGCACCAGAAAGTGTGCTGCTGCTGCTGCGGCTGCCCACTAGCCAACTGGCCTGCTCCAATGCCATCAATACGCGGCGCGGCGCAAAGACAAACCACAAAAAAAGGCAAAACAAATAATGACTAAAGCGACTGAATGCGGCGACTGACAAGCGTATGGCACGACCAACACGCTGATGCGATGGGACAAAGCGAATTAACAGTAAAATGTGATACGATTTGCGAGCATAGAGAATTGATTTCATATGGCTTTTTGTGCTTTTATAAAGCTTTGAAAAAAAATGCTGAAAAGATTTGGGCAAATAGTTTCACAGCAATCAATAGAAATTGTGCTGAAAAAAAGCAGCGAAAAAATTGCTTTATGAGTATATGCGTTGACAGCGCAATAAATTCGGCTAAGCGGATTAAACTAATAGAACAACAATGACATTGACATGGAAAAAGAATGCTATTGCCGTCGGGAAGTGTGAGTGAGGCCAGTGTTGAGAAGGAAGGTGAGGAGAAATAAGAAAGGTACATGCGTGTGACTTGGGCGGAGCAAGAGGTAAAGTGAGTAGGTGAGAGGCAGCCAGAAACTAAACGCGTCAAATGCAAAATGTGTTTAAAATTATTTAAATATGAATTAAAAAGAAAGCAAATTATAATAAACTTAAGAAAAATATTGCTAAAAATGTACCGTAAAGGAAATGATTCTACACTTTATGCTAACAAACAAAATTATGATATTGCTCTTAAAAGGCAATAAAAGCTCATAAACGCCAATAAAAGCTCATAAAAGCCAATAAAAGCTTATAAAAGCCCATAAAAGCCTATTAAAGCCAGTAAGCCGACATGAACAAATTGCAAAGAAAAGATTCCATAAACAATTTATTAAACGTACCATACAGCGTCGGCCAATTTATGGGAAAGAATGCATGAAAATCACGAATGAATTTTAAAAGTAGACAAAATAATTTAGAAAACGCTAAAAATGTAAACAAAAATGAAACGGTAGAGGCAATAAAAGCGTAAAAGTCGCACATACAAGACAGTGTTAACTAAACAACAACAACAATTTTAGAGGAAGCGCAGACTGAAAGCTGATGGCAGTGAAGAAAAAGTAAAATCAACTAAAAAGTGTAAAAATTCAGCAGATAAATTTAGAGAAAAGCAGCACAGCATGCTGAAAAAAGTGTGTCAAATCTTTTTTGTTGGCCAGTTGCAAGCAATTAGGGTAAGCGCGCAAAGTGTTTTATTGCGAAAAATATTAATGAATGATTACATTAATTAATAAACGTATCGCTTATTTACTTCAATAGTGTCATAACTCAAAATAAAACTATACAACTATAAATATATGTTTATACAGCATAGAGAAAGAGGTGGTGGTAATTTAAATGCATACTCAACCCAAAACTTATATTTTTTAGATTATGACACTATTGAAGTGAATGAAACACATATTTACATATAATTTTATTATAGCAGTACATATGTATGTATTTACCCACTTGTAATTGGTTTAAGTGTCCAAGCATCATTAACGGCACTCGAAAGTGTTGATCCACATTTAGATGAGCCCAAATATTATAATTAAGGAAACACTTGAGTGTAGTGTTTTTCAAAAGTGATTGAAGAGGGACAAATGAGAAGAGATTAAAAATTATAAAAACGGATAAAACTGTCAAAAGTTAGATATTCAAAAAAATTAGTTAGCCAATAAGCAAATAAAATAAAATATGTATTTGTCAATGTTATTGTGGCTTGTTAACATTTTTTATTTTTAGTATTTTTATTGAGCTTTGTACCGCGATTGTTTATTAGGAAAAATTTAAAAAAGCAACAANAAAAAGAAGTCTGATGAGGAGATGTGGTGATCTCCGAAATAGTGCTATAACTTCTACCGCTTAGACTTTGTTGCTTTTTCAATTTTTCCTAATAAACAATCGTGGTACAAAGCTCAATAAAAATATTAAAAATAAAATATGTTTAAAAAGCAACAGGATTTCAACATCTTAAAATTCAATTTCAAAAAAAGTTTGCATGAAAACAACTTCAAAAATATTAAACTTAAATTTTAAAAGCCAGTTCACAAAGGCAATTAACTGAAAAATTATTATTTGAATTTAATATAAAAACTGACAGAAAAAATTATTTTTCACTTAAATTGCTTTCGTGAAACGGGCAGTTTTTTCTAAGAATTTTCTTTTGGATTTTTAATAAAAATTATGTGAACCGAAATTGAGATTAAAACGAGGCTTCTCCGATGCCCACATGTCCTGATATAAGCTCCGCTCTTGAGGAAAAAATGTGTACTCATTCAAGTGAAGCGGAGCGGATGGAAAACCTTACATTTCATTTTCGTTTGGCTTTTCAAATCTAAATTTTGAATTTTCGAAGAAAGTAAATTTTTCTTATTTTTAAAATATTATTTCCTCACCAATTTGTTTAACTTTCTAATCTTTCTCTGAAATATTAGAAAATTGCTCTCCATGAACCACTCAAATTACTTCTTTAGTCACTAATTTGAGAATTTAATCTGATATTAAAATAAATACCAGATCACAACAAATAGAAGAAAAAGATCACAACAAAAACTCAAGAAAGCGTCGAAACTAAAAAATTAAAACAGTAGAAAAAAGAATAGCCAATCATCCCAAAGAAGGTAAAAACAAAATCGAAATTCAAAAAAAAATAATAATAATGCGTAAAATAAGTAAAAAAAAATCCAAAAAGCGCTAAATCACCGCAAACCAATTTGGCAAACACTTTCGCTCCCACCAAGCGTCTGAAGTTCAATGGCACAATTGCCGAAACCCAAATATGATAAATGATAAATGTGAAAAACAAAAACCAATTACATGGGAAGGCACAAGAAATTTATTTGGCTAAAGGTGTGCATGATTGCAGCAAGAAACGGAATAAGGAATTAGATGAGCAGAGGAAAGCAAAAGTAAGCAACAAATTCATTATTTTTTTTTTTTATTTCATTTTCTAGTTTTTGTATGAATAATTTATGTTAATGAAGTATTTGGCGGGTCTTTATGATCTCTTATTGTGGTTTTTGTGAAGTATAGTTCATCCATTACGTGGCGTACGTGTGGTAAATTATGTTCAAAAATCGAGAATGAATTTTGTATTTGATTTTTTTTTTGTATTGCATTTTTTAACACCCTTTTTAATAAAAAAAAACTTCTCGATTTAAAAAATTCTGTGTAGGCATCTCTGTTCAAAATGTTATCTCGCGATTAAAAAAGTCTGTGGAGTCAATCTCTATTGAAATATTATGGACATTTTTTTAAGTCTGTCTGGGCAATCTCTATAAAAAAATTTTAGATATTTAAAACAAAACTTGTCGATTTAAAAAAGTCTGTGTAGGCAATCTTTATTAAAAAAATATTGTAGATTTTTTTAAGTTTGTATAGGAAATCTTTTTTTTTTTAAATTTTCTCGATTTAAAAAGGCTGCCTAGGCAATCTCTATTAAAAAAAATATAAATTTTTTTGAAGTTAGATATGTTAAAAATACATATACTCGTACATACAAGATATGTGGAAAATTTTAAAATTTTTTTTTAAAAATATAGAGAAAATATGAAAGTTGAAGTGAGTAAGTTGTGTTTTTGAAAAAGGTGTTTTTCGTATTGGATTTTTTGCAAATTTCAAAGTATTATTTATAAATTAAAAAAATTATAGAAAATTAAGTTGAAACAAAAAAAAAATCGTTTAGTAAGAAGGTTTTTTTAACGGATTTTTGGAAATTTTCGGTTATTGAAAAATCGGGACAAAATTTAGTTTTTGAATTTTTTTTTTTTGCAATTGATTTACTGAAAATTTTATTTGTTTAAACATTATCGGGAATTCAGTTGAAAAATTCATTTATTTAAAAAGTACAGGAATTTTCTTTGAAAAATTAAGACACACTCATTCATATAAAAAATATGGAAAATTAATTTGAAAAATTGGAAAAAGTTTTGTTTTTGCCAAATTGTATTTTTGGTTTGGAAGAATGAATTAGTTTTTTTTTGTACAGCCAAAGTGTCAAACTTACAAATTTCGTATAAAAAATTTAACGCGATTCATTTTTTACCTATTTAAGCGCAAACATGAATCCTCCATTTGCTTCAAAATTGTCTTTCTTTTGTTTATTTACTACAAAAGTAATTTAGCTCTCATCAC
>NW_016167484.1:0-16057 GCF_001687245.7 Rhagoletis zephyria
AATTCAAGCGCTGAGTAAGAAAGAATCCTTTCAGTTGTAACTGGTGTTTAATGTAAAAAGCAGAAGAAATTATCTGATGAAAAGTTAAATAGTACATGTGTGTATATAAAATAACGGTTGCTTTTGAAACAAAAAAAGTCAAGTGCTTCAACTTTAGTCACCAAAAACCATATTCGCAATGCAAATACCTTTAAATTTCGAAAGAATATTATATGTATGTATATTAAGGTAACTATATGAATGCTACTTTCTTACTACTGAAAAATATGTATTGAATTCTGTGGGATAAATTTTTAAGATGTGGGTAATTGCGGGAATTTTTCTTGATTTTCGTGGGAAATTTAGCAGAGAATGTCTGGCATCACTGACTGGGCACAGTGGGCTGAAGTGTACGAATTTGTGCAAATTATTTAGGTCACTGCCACCTATAGAAATGAAATTTCCAACCGATTACCACGAATTTATGCCTTCGGAACAACTTCAAATCGCTAGTAATAATGTGTAGGTTGAAAAACATACCAAATATTTTTTTCTGACCTATTGTCAACTTTTTCCAAAAGATGCATTCGAATTCTCGCTTTTTTTGTGAAATGTTCGGTTTAAATTGAAAACAAAAAAACTTATATTTTTTTGTTAAAAAAATATATATACTTTTGAAGAGGCCTACTCAAGAAGGGCTGAAAAAGTGCTAGAAGGGCTTATCCATTTACAATTTACGCGAATGCATAAATTTATATTATTTAACATGACAAATGAATTTCAATAAACATTTTAAGTTTCAATAACACACATTTGATATAAACCTTAAGCAAATACTTCAAAGATGTATGATTTTTATAAATCAAAGAGCTAACTTTAAAAGAACTCCTACAAAAGGCCTTCTGAAGTACGTCCTATAAAAGCCCTTGTGGAAGGCCTCTACAGGTAGCGAAAGATTTTTGTGCCACACCATACAAAAAAGAAAGGAGAAAGGTATGGAGAGAGGAAGGCCTCTTACCTCTCATGAACGCCTTTCGGAAGGGCTTTAAACTCCGGAAATTATCTACTGGGATATGTACATAATTTACTAAATTAGGTTTGCCATTAAGAAACAAAAACTATAGTTTATTTTACACGCGACATTTCCTTACACGGACTTATCGCACTTTAAGGAAAGTAGAAAATTTATTATTCAAGTCGAAGAACTCATCCCCATCCGCAGGCACCGCTTCATCATTTCCGCTATGATCCACCATATCGGCATTAGGATCAGCATTTTCCTGCGCCGCCGCCTGTTTACGCGCTGCTTGTCGTTTCTTCTTCAGTGCCTTTTTATTTACCGTCTGCGTCGTTGGTTGCACAGCCGGGCGCTTCCATTGAGGTACAAATTCATCGCACCATTGCCACAGGTATTCATAGAAATCGACCATCATTTGTGAATCACGAAAAATAAAATTCCGCACATGATAGGCGATGTCGGCGCGTGTTTTTAGCAAATCATACATATTGTAGATAAACACACCACAGAATAGTTGACCCATTTTCGTTGGCACGTAGGGCATATCAAGCAACCCATTCAGACCGTATAATTGGAAGACAATCGATTGAAATTCCGCAAAAGCATGCAAGACTGTTGTTGAATAGGTGTCGTATTTTCTTTTGAAAAGCTCTTGCATGTGAAAATGTTTGAGAAGACCTTCCATTACGAGGTAGCAATCAGATTTCGGCACATGCTCCATACGTTCCGGCACGGGCAATGCAAGTAGATCTTCTCTAATCGCACGCGATTTGCCTTTTAGCGCATCAGTCTCTCGTACAACTCTTTCCTTTCTTAAGATTTTCCCAAAATGTTTATGAAATTCTCGTAGATCACGTTCGGCGGGTATTTTTGAATCAATTGTGCGCAGCACAACCACGGATATGAGCAGAGCATGGAGGTGTATTAAGTCACAGGTCTGCGATTTATGTAACCAGTAAATGATGGCAAGGAAGTACAGTTGTAAATCCTTTGGCAGTAGTTGCACTTTTTCAAACAGATTTTGTGCATCTAGATGAGACATTTTGATTTTGAATACATGCCGCAAAAGTAAGGGATCAGGTTGTGTTGGCGTGAATATTGCATTAGTATCGCTATCCAACGCATATCGTGTATAATTTATATTTGTAACCCTTGGTTTGCGTGCCATATACGTAAATTCAATTGGCAGTGGATCGCCATTCTCATCAAGCTGTGGTTGTGTCTCCTCACCAACAGCTCTATTTATTAAGGTAAAACTATAGATTAGTATGGGCAATGCAATTTCATTGCAATCCGGATATGGGAAATGTTCAATTTGTGGACTGTTGATATATTTTCGAAGATATACGAGATCCACAAAGTAACGAGGTAAATGGGCGGGATAGAGCTTCTCCAGAAACCAGATGGGAAATGTCGAAATATTACCTCGGGCTTCATTTTCGTTATTTTCTTCACTATCAACAACTTCATCGTCAAACTTCTCATCGGCACCATTGTCTTCTTGTTTGTTTTCTTCTTCACTTTCATTATTTGTCTCTTTGTCCAAATATTCCTCTTCAAAATCCGAGTTCCCTTCATTTTCGCCAACGTCCCCGCTATCTTCCTCTTCGATATATTCACCATCCACAGACGTGTTTCCTTCTTGTTCATCGTGGTCATCAATCTCCGCTCCGAATTCCTCTGAATTTTCCCCATCTTTGTCTTCTATATGCTTTGGTGGATACCTTTGAAATGAGTTTTCATATTTACTCACAAAGAAATCGTATGAAAGGCATTTCTCGTTTGAATATCCACTTATTGCCGCTTTCATATCTCGCAGCAGCGACTTTCTTTCTTCCTGTTTATCAAACATTAACAGTAATTATTGAAGTATATACATATATTTAAAATTACACACCTTGCATAAACGACTAAAAATTTTTTTCCGTGCTGATTCCACAGTCTCATCCTTTAACCACTGCAATATTACTTGAATCCTTTTCTGTTGTTGTTGTACTTTCCGACTACGTCCTGCCTTGCCCATGCCCGCGGCGAAAAAATTTCGAAAACTAGATCGCGCTATGTAATCATTACCCAGCATCGCTGCGAAAAGTGGCAGTTTTTCCTTACAAAGCGATCGACGCGCTATCAAGTGTTCAATGCGGTATATGCAGCAGTCCAAGAACTTATAGGTTTTGCCCTTTTTTGTACCACGTTTTTCTACATTATTGACTTGTATATCGCCCACAATGCGATTAGCTTTGGTCAATTTCTCCACACGTTTGGCTTCGTTTTTCCGCAACTTCCGCTCAGGTAAATTATCAATACTTGGATGTTCTTGCTCATTGATGCGCTTGGTGTGTGCTTTGACAGTGAGCGTAACCAGCGGTATGTATTGCACATTATAAATATAGAAATCTGAATCATACGTAAGCACAGGACAGCCCAACTTGCGACTAAGTGTAGCCAGCTCATCATCTGCTTCAAATACGCAACGCATTACGGGCACTCCGCAATCACGCACTGCATCAACAAATACTTCCTTCATTAGAAGTGGAAAGATAGTGCTAGCACCGCAAGGATTAATACGCTTGATGACCGCAATTTTGCCTCTTAACCGTTTACCAGCCGTGCGTAGTTTACGTCGTTCATAGCCGCCATCCATTAGTACATAAGGTTCGATATTGCATTCAGCAAGTACTTGGAAAAATTCCACGACTGCACGATAGAAGTCATCGTAGTCACCCCCAAAGGCGGAACAACTGCCTGACACGTCTTTGTACAGGTTGCATGATAAACTATCGCCATCAATAACCAGGTTACAGTCATGTAGCTCGTAGGGCAGCAAATACTGTTCCGCATGACGTGCTATATAGCCAGTAAGTCCACGCACGCCCATTTGAAATGTAATTACTTCTATTTGCGATTATTTATTTACCTTTCAATAAAAGGCACTTTTTTATTGGTACAAATAGCCATGTGTTCGCAAAAACCATTCACGGAATATTCAGATTTGTTTATCTGTGGTGAATAAAGATAAGTTGAAAAATGGGAAATCGTGGAAAAATGTTTCCAACTGGGTGATGCCACTTGGCAAGGAATAAGAAAGTGATGATTTAAAATTAAGGTTCTGAACACATGGAAAACGACGAGCTACAGGCCACAGCTTCCAATTCGATATCATCTATATATAAACGCTTTGTCGATGACGTCATGATTTTTTTGAACGCGGCAGCGACATCTTGAATTTGTATGAGTTTGACACAAAAGAAGATGAAGAACCTTATCTGCCGCTGGAAAAGTAGAAATAGATCTAATCTGGCCACAGTCGTCGCGTAGCTCTGTCGTCGCCAAAATAATTATCTACATATGAGTACGTGTTAAAATAATTTGACAGCTGTGGTCCGTAGCTGGTCGTTTTCATTGTGTTCGGGCTATAAAAGATAACAGCCCTATGACATCACGCGTCATCAATCGTAATCATAGGCATGCGAAGTCTATAATGACCATCGAAAAGCTTGTTTTATTTACAAGTCGCAGCAAAAGTTTCTCTGTAATAAAACAGCTGTTCTTTGTTTACATTTTAATTTTTATTTTTGAGCGCCACTGCAACAGACTGGATTTTATTTAAAGAAAATACTCCGCAATGGATTAAGAAACGCCGGAAAGTGAGTAATTCTATAATAGGAAAATTAATTTCATTTTATTAATTTTTATTATTATGTGCAGTTTCTTAAAGACCACCCCGAGCTGCAAACGGGTAAAAACTGTAAAAAAAAACTGTTGTCTCGGTGAGAGGATGGAATTTTTACCGCGTGAATTCACGCGCCTTCTTATTTGTTTGGCAGCCTAATTTCATTTTTTGATCGCGGCCTAACTTAACTTCTCAAAATGAATAATATCAAAGAGGCCTAATTTTATTTTTTGATCGCAGTCTAATTTCACTTGGCAAAATGAATTAAGCCCGCGCGGCCTAATTTCATGTTTTGATCGTTTTTGATTGGCAGAATTAAATTACCCGCGTCAAATCACTAATAACTTTTGTTTTTCATTTGGTCGACAAATCAAACCACAAAACAAAGAAAGGTGGTCCGCGCCCCTCTTCTTGGGCAACAAGGAAAGGAGAATTCTACTTAGTGAGGGTCATAAGCCCTAAGCGCGGCCGAAGTCCGCCTACGCAGAAAGGTGTTCTCTGCAAAAGGTGTTCAGCCTTTCTTCTTCGGCAACAGAGAAAGGAGAATTCTACTTAGTGAGCACAAAATCAATGCAGCAATATGCAGCTAAGGCTCGGTGGAAATCAACTAGAAAAGAACTTTTCCGCGAATTCTTTTCTTCGTGTAAGCTAGTGTAATTAATGAGTTCGTATTGTATCAATATTTTATGTTTTCTTTTTACGTGGTTTAAGATCAGAATATTTGTTTAGAATGGAATTTTTTTGTGCTTAAGTACCTTAAGAACTAAAACTTTGGAAATTCTTTCTAAAATAAATAAAAAAAATGTTAAATCGATGAAAAATTGAGCCCCCCTTTTCTTAACTCTAAAACTTTTTATTTAGTCCTTTTTTTGGTGATTTTAATCCTAAATGGATGAGCTTTCTGGCAACACTGTTAAAATGCCCCGATTAGAAGCTTTCCAGTACATTGTGAATGAAAAAGAAGAAGAATAAATCCACCACACTCGGTGGATGATTCCATTTTTCGCAGTGTGTTTTAGAATTTAGTGAGGTGTGCACTTATTTTTCGCTCCAGCGCTTCAATCACCGATTTCCTATTGCCAAATTCATTAAAAAGAAGAAAAGAAAACAAAATTGCTTATGAAAATGTGAAAATTCAATTAAGTGACGAATATTTGCTAATATATACACTTGCAGCAGTAAAGCCATTGGAATTGTGGAAGAAGTGCCTTTCGTTCTGCGTGCCGAGACCATCGACCGAATGTGTTTATTTTTTAACTCATCTTGGAATTGTGAAAAAGTTTACTGAATTATTTTCTTAAAGTGCACCTAGTTGGGTTCGAATAATGTGTATAGTGGAGTTCTCGCAAGTTTACACATAAATAGACGATATTGCAGATGCAGTTTTTCTGGATTAAACTACATGTGTACATACTTTGGTATTCTCAACTTTCCATAATTGCTTCATTCATTTTCTGAAATTTTGAACTCAGTCGCAGCAGCCAGTGTTGCCGTGTTTATTTTCAGAAAGTCACAGAAAAGGGGTAATTGACGGAAAAAGACTCACCATATTATTTTTGCTTTTCTTTACCAGTAAAAGAATAAGGAAAAAAGTCGTCGTTTAAAGTACAAAACCGCATATCGTCATTCTGGAAAACCGAGTAACTGACATTTACTGTCAAAAATTGGATTTACTTACACAAGCTCTTGGTTTAATATTCTAGCCAGAAATGCAATTGCTTTATAAAAAAAAAGAAACATTTTGAATAATGAGTGTTTTTACTTTAGAAAATAATTCATGCAACCTCATATGCGCGGTTTTTCATTATCTTGATACGCGGGTTTTTACTTTAAACGACGAGGTTCAGAATAGTGACTCCTCACCCCGGGAAAAATGGAAAAGTGGGCGTGGCCCGCCCGTTTTTCCTGATTTCAAGGATATATATTTTGTGCAAATAAATGTTATGGGCGGTGGAGGTAATTTCCAAATCTTAAAATTTTGAATGCCCCCTCTACCACCCATAATATTAATTTGCACAAGAAATGTTATATACCACTAAAATCAGGAGAAAATGGCGAATCACGCCCACTATTCCGTTTTTTCAGTGGTGAGGAGTCGATATTCTGCACTTATGTATATCAAGAATATATCGGGGAAAAGCTTCGAACCAAACACAGCATTCGAGTTGCTGCATGGAGAAAAGTTGCCTCTCCTTTAAAAGTTTTAAGTGATGAATTATTTCGTACTAACAGGAGGAAATAATTTTTAATAGCATGTTTCTGTTAACATTTCCTAAAAAGATCTCCGAAAAGGCGCAAAAGTCGCACATAATTTTGGAAAAAGATCAAAAAATTAAAATTTTCTAAAAGTCGAATCAAAGGGCATTGACGCCTAAAAATTGTCAAATTGTCCCTTTAGTCATGACACGGCAGCACTGGCAGCAGTGTTGTTACTTCAGAAACCAAATTAATGGTAGATTTTAATAAAAACAGTGGTAGATCTGTAGAAAAGTGTGGTAAAATAATTGTAGAATTAGTATTCAAATGTAGATAAACTGCATACTCAGTTATGTCCTATCGCACAGTTTTTCCGAAATATTGGCCCTCATTTTTAGTGCGTTAGACACGACTAGACACAAATAAGGACGAGTGGTCAAAAGTTGGCCACGAAAAAAGAGGCATAAAAACTTAAGCGAAGAAAGACTTTTAACGGCGGAGAAAGACCCGTAAAGCTTATTTTCGTAACAGATAAAGTGTTGTTGTCTGTGGAAATACTTTTAGTAAGCAACTTCACAGACGTTTTCTCAGGCGATGTCGAATCTCTAAGATAATTGCTTCATGTAAGTGCAGATTACAAATTTCACAATAGGGGTATTCTCCGAGTCTTGCAAAGCCCTTGCATGGTGCACAGATTGCACGGATTGCACGGTAAAAACCGGTTTTCGTATGGGACAGCTTTGCAAACCGTGCAATCCGTGCACCGTGCAAGGGCTTTGCAAGACTCAGAGAATACCCCTAATAAATTTTCTTGACATTTAAATTCATATTGAGGGGAAAATTGACTGTTCAACTCTTAAAAAACAAAACATTTTTCAAATTAGGCTGCTTAGTAATTTCAGTAGAATTGTGGTAGTTTTTTAAAATATGTGGTATGTAGTTGTAAAAAATAAAAGTGGCCCAAAATGTGGCAGATCCACCACAATAAAGTGGAAACACTGACTGGCAGCAGCAGTCAGCGGCTGTGGTTGCTATTGACGTTTACGTCGACGCTTTAGTTACCGTGAACGATTTTGTATAGCGCTGAACCGGTTTGGGACATTTTTCTCTTCATCTTCTGTGGCATCCAAGAAGCAACCCTGCACATACAAAACGTAATGTCAAAATTTTCGTTCCCTTTTGACTGTATTTTTTTTTTATTTGCTGGAAATCGCTTTAGACGAGTAGTCGTTTTGGCCATTATTGGATGTGGTTTCTGTGGAAAGAAGTGCAAGAGTGGCGCCGAGCCAATGACCGCATATTCGGTATTAGCAAAACCCATAAAATCTCATTGAGTGCAGCGAAAAATTGTGAAAACCTTAAAAAGCATTTAACAATTTTTCTATTTTTACAAAAATTCGAAAAGAAATTTGTGGGAAAAATTTGTGTTTATAGTACATATAAGAATTCTTTGTTGTAAGAAAAGTGAATGAAGGGGGAAAAGTGAACGTAAAAAATATCACCTCATCGCATCCGTCAAACATTGCAACAACAACGACATCAGCAAATTCGTGAACGGGAGCAACAATTAAAATACGGTGAAAATTTTGCTCTAAGGAAAAGCAACACAATCGTATTCACATCCGCTCATTTGGCTCGTGGTTTTCGTGGTTTCCATCGTGGTCGTCGTCGTGTTTGTCGTGCTGCGGGCTTTGTTGCTATTGTGCCTTTAGCCAATTTTGTTGTTATCGTGGCCACATTTTGATCAGATTTTCCATTTTCGTTGATTAGTGGAAAGAGTGGTTGGCGTTTTTTTTTGGCAACTGCGCTGTTAACTGACGAACTCGGAATCAACGACGCTGCGAGAGAACTAGCCTTCGATATTGCCATCGCAATCGCCGGCTAAGCAACCAAGGCAATATCCGTGCAGCCCTTCTTTGCATTCGTACACATTTCGCCCCACCACTATTGGGCAACTGACATTAGCTTAACACAAATCCCTATCGCGTTTTCGCGACGTTCTCCAACAAACCTTGTGCGCTTTTGACATTTACCAACTTGGCGTATCGCTACATTCCTGCGGCCATACAGTGCTTGTCCATGATTCAATAATACAAGGTTAGATAATTATTGACAGCTGCGGTTTGACACTCCCTTACAAAAGGTTGCATTTGCGAAGGACAGAGAAAGGGCAAGAATGCAATCCCTTGTTGCGAAAATGGTAGTAGAAAAGTACGCAAAGTAGCCAATTAGTAGTGAAATTCCTTTTGTAAATTCTAAATTATTTGCAGGAAATCTGGCATTTTAAACGAAATGTTGAACGTAATATTTATATATCTACGTGAATTACGTAATTTATATGCTATTTAGCTGTATAAAAACTGCAAAATGACTCAAAATTAAAATAAGACTACTATGAGATTGATATAAACATCCAATGCTTATGTTTTCATCAGTTAAATATGCTTCATATGCATATACAAATAAACATATTGCACAAAAGCTTATACTTTTATTTCACACCAAAGCTACACTGGTTCCATGTAAATTTGCAAAGAAGCAACACGGTGCCACTGCTAAGGGAGCGGTGCGAGAGAGACAACTGTCAATTTATCGAACCTTGTATTATTGAATCATGGTGCTTGTCGAGTAGTTCAGTGTGCAGTTCCAGTACAAAGCACCAAGCACACAGACAGCTCAGCTAGTCAAAAGGTGTCGAAAAGTACTTTTCAACAGTTGCGTCAGTTGGATGTCGGTGGCCTAATTGAACGTTCCATTACAAATATTTGGAATAATAAAACAAAGTAGAAACAGTGAGCAACATTTTTTGTATACCACTGGAACATCATTCAAAAAGCGTTAAAGGTGAGTTTTTGCAATTGATTTATACATAAATAAATTCATTTGTCATAGCCAAAAAAAATTCCTTATTTTCATTCGGTACAAAAAAAAATAAATTCTTGGTAGGCTTAAGTAAAAACCACTAGGAACAGTTGTACTTCATATCTAACTGAATTTATCAATTTCTGGTATCATAAGCACCGTACTCCTCAATTTGTTGGGCTTGATTGCTGGAACTAGGTTTTAGTAATCTACTAAGGTACTTCCCAAGGTAATTTTGCACGAATTTGTGGCGTAAACTTGGAAAAGCATAGCTTCGTAAATCTGAAGTGCGTTTCTCTAAGAAATCGACTAAGTTATCGATCGTAATATCAACTAAATCATACATCACATTTACTATTTCAATCGAGAACATTGATCCAGACGAGTTACAGGAATGCAATTTCAGATTGGTCCTTGACCGAGTATAACTTATGTATCTATATAACATTATCGTGGGAACCAATGCATTTGTATTACCTCACTAACAGGAACATCTTAACAGCATTCATTACCGAATTCCACCTTTCCCACGTCCCTTGCACTTGCAGGTACAAATTTAAGGACATTTTCGAACTCACAAAATTTCTGCAATTAATTTCTTAGAATTTCATAGCATCGAAGGCCACACAAGCAACATGCATATTCTATGTAGTACGTTCTGGTTGTACTCGTACTTAGTTGAATGCCACAGTAGGTGGGNAAAAAAAAAGAAATAATACATATGTACATACATAGTTAAAAGATTTGAATATTCAAACTTTTTTTCTGGAAATGCAGCCATTTATCATATGTACGTTTTCTTGCTTTTACTAATTTATTAAATCAATAAGCATTATACTAAAAGCATTCACCAATTTCAAATTGTGCAATTTTTAGATATTTTTTTTGCAAATTTTTAAGGAAAACGATTTTTTCTGCTTTTGGCACATTAAATTTTATAAATTTCGCATTTATACATTTCTCTTGCACTTATGCCAGTTTTAATTTTTCACTTCCTTCAAAGTGCTCCACTCGCTGCCAACTTGGTCCTGTCGTTTCCATTAAAGCCAAATATGCAACATTCAACGCTGCATCAAATTGAGGACAAAAGTTCATTGGAATTTGTGCTTGTGCTACCTACCATTTTGGCTGCTTTCTATTGCAAAAGTGTTCCTTCCTGCAATGAAATGACATTTATTTTACTTTTGTTTATTCTTGCAAGCATTAAAATACATTTTTAGTGCACATTTACGGGCTTCCACTTGCCATTTTTTGGCACATTCTTCTCTTCAATTTTACTGCACAAGTGGTGTCACATAGAGTGTAGCGAAATTCCAAATTTTAACTACTCTCTTTTTGTTTTTTGTACGGCATATTTTATTCTATCAATCGATTTTATCGAATATTTTTCGATTTGCACAATACCAATGATGTTCATAGGATGGACATGTGTTCCGCATATGTGCTTACGAATGTGCAATTTCAGTGAGTTTTTTGCTCACGTCAATATCGTTTTTTTTTTTTTAAATATTTCTTAGCCATAAAAATGCAATTTTGTTTACATTTCTGGTAAATCGAGTTGTGAGGTATTTATTTACTTATTTTTAGGGAAACATTAAATTAAAAATATATAATTTGTTGGCTTTTGTTAGACACAAAAATGTAATTTTTAAACGCAGATGTTGAGTTGGGTTGATTCATGGGCACAGAAAAAAATTTATGGTTCACACTAGTTGACTAATTCCTGAGTAATTTTTATCAGTGACCGACGTAGGATAGAGGGTACCTGCGCATAGTGTCGGGACTGCGGCCAAAAGTAGTCAAATTCACTGATGAAACTTAAAAAAAAATGTTGATGTCAATTGCTTCGCTACTTATATATCCATAAGAACATTTCAAGGAATTTTTTTTTTTTAAATGTATTCGAAAGTTTCGCTCAGAGTGTGCTCAAAGTTGATGCGCTTTTTTGCGAGATATTTCATAAAATAATACATGTGCCGCAAATTTAATTTTTTAATTAATGCGGAGATTTTAACTGTTTGAAATTTTTTTTATAACACTGCGATAATTTTCTGATAATTATCCAGTAATAAATTTATTTTATTACCTAATAAAGTTTTGATGACCCGACCTATGTAAGTCGTTTTCAAAAAAGTGAAAAAAGTTAAAAAATGTTCGGAGCGAAATTAAAAGTTAAGACATACATATGTAGTAAAATTTCATCGGAAATATTATCGTACAACATTTTAAAGCATTAGTTCCCGCCTGAAAGGGTCGTTTTGCCCCTTACTTCAAGAAACCCCATAAAACGAAAATTCGAAAGGTCGTTAGAGGTTTGAAATATTCTAGAAAGTTATTCTTCGGAAAATTTTACTAGGGGTCTTCCAAGGCAAAAACTTTATGCCACCAACGTAGAAGCTTCTAAAAAATTAAAATAAAAATTAGAAAAAAAAACTCGTTTTTCTATAAAAAATTTTTTAAAATTGAGTTTGGCTGTTCCTCCTTCTCATAGATTTTTACCGTTACTCCTCTAAAGTGTAAAAAATAAGTGGAGTTTAATTGTGCGTAAAATAAAATTAAAAGAATAAAAAATAAATATCCGAACATATCAACGATTTTTCAGAATTTGTTCAGGTAATGTTAACCTCAAATTTAGACTCATGAGAATGTTCGCTTAGGTTCGCTTCATAGTTTTTAGTTTTTATTTTTTATATATGTATATGTAAATAATACATTATTAACGTTGCATATGAATTTAGTTCAAAATCAAATGAAATGTATTTTTTCTTGGTCTAACACATTTGCGTGAATTGTGTGTATATTGTGGGAGTGGTAGTAAACCGATACGGCGACAAAACAGCTATTGGTCAGGTAAAACCGGAGTCGACCCGGTACGTAGAACCGACTCACATAGATCCGATATCTAGATCCGCCCATTAGCTAGACCCGGCGTTTTCATCTTTTTTTATGAAAACTTAAGAATAGCTTTTCACACGCAATAGTTCTGTTCTGCTTGCCTCCAAATTGGCTGACGACTGGCTATGTGCAAAAGTGAGCGTTACATGGGCGGTTTACCCAGACGATATGGTAACATTTAACTGACCATTATGAGATTCTCCTTTGCTACAAAAAAAATCTTAAAGCTATTTTCTATGTTTTCTTTAATTATTAGTTTTCCTCCTTTTCGTTTTCCACCAACTTATAAATGCTTCACTGTTTATAAATTCTCTCATTTCCTCAATGCATACTTATCATAATTTGTGCAGTTCAACAGTTCTTTGGAATTTCACTTTACATTTCGACGCCAACAACAACAACAACAACAACAAATCACATACAAACACCTGCCTTGTTTTTGTTGCTGTTGATGTATTAACGACAGCTGTAAATCGAATAGCAAAACCATATAGACGGGCGGACGAGCAGATTACCACTGTAGCCAACAACAAACAGTAGCAACAGCAGCCACCAACTACTACACCCATAACACTGGCTATAGCTGTGTTGCACATTAGGGCATGTAAGAGGGCTGCAGCAGCGTGCAAGAAGGCATAATCGCAGTAGAAATCTCGGTGTAAAAACGGAGTTAAATGCTAACAGTGTCGCAATCGGTGCTGTCCAAAAACACTACCAGCAGTCTGCAGCCAGTGCCCGGTGCATGTGCACTAAGTATTGAGCAAAAGTCGGTTGTGTACTTTGCAAGCAAGTATGTACTACAATAAGCAGTGGAGTATGCATGCAATGGATGTACGTTTGTGCATCGGTCGGTGTGTCATAGGTATCCGCTGGTTGGTGTTGGCAAACACGTTTCACAAGACACCACACAATTGCGCGTTGGAGACCACTGTACAAATGTATATATGTAAAACAAAACAAGCGAAAACATATAGGAATGCTATCAAGTAGGCAACACACGGATGCACATATTTGTATGCATCTCTGTGTTTATAAGAATTCTTCAGAGCACAGATGCTGTAGCCAGTAGACGTACATATGTGGCTGCTGCTGTTGCTCCCGCTGACGCCTCTTGGCATTCATTCATCCCTAGACACACACACACTCACACACACACACGCATACTCGCTACCTTTCCAGAGTACTCATACTTGGTTAGCTCTATAGCTTCGCTTGAAGATCAGCTCCGAATGAGCTTGATTTTTTCCCAACTCGACTGCTTTTTGTTGTTTTTTGGTAAGTTTTTTTTGTATCTACATTGTATGACTAGAGCAGCAGCTGAGCCCAAAAAATTGTGGTAGTCATATGCATGTATGTATGTAGTATGTGCTCGTGTACTTATGTTTTTATTTATGCATACATATAAAGTGATCTTTAAGTCTTAAACATTCCATGCGTACTGTGTTTAGCAAGAAAAAAAAAGAACAAATAAAAATTTCTTTTTCCCACTTCAGAGAGTGCGCACAGGAAAATCCAAACTGACAGATGACAGTTTTTGTTGTTATTGTTGTTATAAGTTTTTTTTTTGTTTTCGTAATTTTTTTTCTCAAGCCAAGTCGCATTCCTTTTGGTATTTTATACCCACTCTTCTTTTTTACCTTTTACATACATTCTTCGTTTACCTTGCTCTCTACTTCTCACTCCTCTGCGACTTCTTTCCTATTGCACTTTTTCTTCCGTTTTCTCAGACGCCGATCTGCTTGAGATCGCAGCTCCCAGCATTGTCCAGACGACGGCAGTTGTTCTTTGCTGACATCTGATACTTTAGGGAACTATGCTTACTTATGTATGTACACCGAAGTACTTAGCTGCAGACTTGTTTATACTATGTATGAATGTACATAGGTACGTGTATACCTGTGAGTGCATATTTTTCATTATTATAAGGGCGCACGCGTTCCAATACTTGTAGAATTTGGCATAGAAACAGGGAAGCCTGTCTACGCCTGCCAGCGCTGCTTCATATTTCCTCATCCACTTCCTTCCAGCTCGAATTTTAGGCAAGTGTGCAGCTCAGTATTTGTATTTGTATTTTTATTATTTTTTATTATTAGTTTTTGAAGTTGCCTATTGAGCTGCTCATTGATGAGCGATCATATCTCATTTCCGAGTGTTGGGCTGGTGAGGGTGCTACATGCATTTAGGCGATGTTGATCTTTAGAATAGTTTTTTGATCTTCAAAATTTGCTGGTACGTGCAAGCACATATTCTCGATTTGGAGCAAATTGTTCTTAATTATTTACATTTAAAAAATCAAGAAATAAAAAAATTCAAGAAATTAAAAAAAAAATTTAAATAATTTTACTTTTATTAAAAAAATACAGCCAGTTTCACGAAACTAATTGAACTGAGAAATGATTTATTTATTTGAATTGAATAAAAAGCATCATAGTTCTTGAATTTTTGTAGTCCAAAATCAATAACAAATATAGGCAATGTCTTGTTGTTGTTGTTGTAGCGGCTACAAGTAGTAGTAGTACGCAAAGTCTTTTTTCGCCTGGTGTAATTAAACTGGCATCTAGGGACTTAACCGAATAATGCTGAAATGGTAGCGTCCGTAGCCAGTTTCACGAAAGCTATTTATTTAAATGAAAATTAATTTTTTATTTTAATTTTAAGTATATAAAAACTGGCAGCCAGTTTTCACTTACTTTGCTGGTGTAACCGGCGGCAAGAGGGATTTGTTTCCACCAACATTTTTTTTCCTGTCTTCAAACTCCTATAGTATAATTTAATGGAAGATATTTTCGTAAAACATTTTAGGCCCTTAAATGCTACCATTAATCCCTGTTTGGAGGCCGGGCATGTAGGTTCATTAAAAATAGCGTCATTCAATTTAAGTAAACAATTAAAAAATCATTTTGTGTATAATGTTCAAAAGTTGAAGGGAGCGAAGCGGTTTCAAAAATAAAATAAAGTATTTAAAAATAAAATTTTAATCCGCTTTTAAAAAATCTCGTACAGATTTCGAAAAACGTTAAAAAAATATATACCAAACAAAAAAGTTTGAGCGAAGCGTTTTCAAAAATAAAATAAAGTATTTAAAAATAAAATTTTAATCCGCTTTTAAAAAATCTCGTACAGATTTCGAAAAACGTTAAAAAAATATATACCAAACAAAAAAGTTTGAAATTTTAAGTGTGAATTTCATTTTGTTGGTTTTTATATGAGATTTGGTTAATTTCTTAAAGACAATTCACTAATTTGCCATAAGTAATAGTAGTTTTTGTGGCGAATAACTCCAAATTTCTGTCATTTATTGAAATGACACAAACATTTTTATACCCGAGCGCACTTGTGCACAAGGGTATTATAACTTTGTTCACATAACGGTTGTTTGTAACAGGCAAAACGAATCGAGATAGATATAGACAAATGTATACATAAATGATCAG
>NW_016167484.1:18150-21380 GCF_001687245.7 Rhagoletis zephyria
AAAAAAAAAAAATATCCCTTCATGTCGCACACTCGATGAATCACCACAGCAATCACATTCAATTAAGCAAGCAATTCGCTTTAGTGGTCAGCAGCAGTAGTGGCGATGTGATTGGTACGACTAAGCACTAATTGTATGCAAAATTTTGTAAGTGACATTTGCTTATGAATGAACTAATTTAACCAGCGCAACTTTTGCCAATGAGTGAAAATCCAAGTGGGCTGCTGCGCAGCCGTCATCATGTGGGCAGTGCGACAAAATATGAATTAACTTAGGTTGCACAAATGTAAGTGCATGCACATCAAAAAGTAAGAACTCATAGAAATCCATTCATAAAATCTAAAATCGGTTGTAACCGCTTGAAACCACTTGTAACTGACCTGATAGCTGTGCTAATTAAAGTCATCAGTCGGTAACATATTTACAAGTAGATGTACAAATGTATCTTCCTCCGAATTGTCTATTTTAATAAATCTCGGCTTGAAATGTACTCTTCTATTTCTAACACTTCTGCTTAGTTCAAACGAATGTAAATTTGCACATTTTATCCGTTGCGGACAATTGAATAATTGCACAATAGACTGAAATTATTTGGATCAGACATGACAGGCACACATTCAAAAATGGAAAGAAAATAGAAAAAAACAGAACAAACGAATATGAAGTACGTGATTAAAAACAGCTTCAGTGCCGAAGAGTTCTAAGACGATTGCGGGTGGAGAAGCGGCAAATCTAGCAACGATGATTAAACGCTGCTAAATATGGTTTAATTGAAGATGTTAGGCGTTGCTGTGTACATCTAGTACAAGCATGTGAATTAGTCAGCTTATAAATTAAGCTATTTCCGCAAGTTGTGCTAAATTTTTCATCAGCCTGCTGCAGCAGTAAGAATTTCGTAAGAGCACAATTTCACCAAAAGGCGTAAATGACCCCTTAGCAACTGCAAACTAAGGAACTCATTGTACATCGTTAGATGATTATTTCTAATTTATTTTAAAATAACAACAAGCAAAAGAATAGACGATCCCGTTCCCACGACAGACGATGGGTCTACTTAACCGGAACGACCCAGATTTATATCTGGCCAAGGATTGTCACTCCAGCAACACTCCCCGAAAACTTTTTGGGGAATCTGTATGCCGTGACAACAACAACAACAATGATCTCAGTCTTTCTTACTGGCTCTGTTAAAACCAGTGTTATTTGTGATAAACCTACACAACGAGAATACGTTTCTTGAATCTGATATATCGACACCTTAGTGGAAGATCGACCTATCTCGACAGCCAGTTCGCAAACGCCCTATGTTAGAAAACTTTTCATCTTCCACTCAGGTGTTGATATAGTGTGGAGTTATACTTAGATAAAGCTTTCGAAACTAAAGAGATATATTTTATAACTTTGACAGGAAACCTTGTTTCCAGATTTGGCTAACGAACGTCTAAGGAAACGAAGGAATCCGAAATGAAAGACCGATTCCCTTTCTAAAACCTTTTATGACGCTTACAAACTAGCCTGCCCCTAGAGGAAATCAAAGCAAGGCAATGACCGAGCCACCGTAATGGATCCTCGCACTTGGCATGCTTAAGGAACCGGATGAGAGACATCTTCAAAATAGCGAAATAAGCAGACTGTACTAGGCGCTGCTACGAGTATAGAGATCTTTTGAGGATCTACAATATAGCGCTGCGGAAAAACTAAGTTTTTCCGGAATTCTGTAGGCTATTGAGATCCAATCCAAGTAATCAATAACTCAGGCCCTGTCGAAAGATGTGGACTCAAAAAATTTCGTAAATAAATCTCACCAACAGTCTAACACAGGTTAAGATGTTTGTAGAAGCTGTGGAGCCATGATCTCGTCCGAACCGCATCTTCAGCAGAGCCTCGTGCTTGGTACGGAGTTTCTCCGCATTCTCCACCAATGAACGTATAGTTTTTAAGAAGCTCGTGAAGAATGTTCAGCAGGTACCTTCCAACTGATGGCAATTATGGTAGCCATTCTGTTGTTAAAAAAATTTTCTTGCAGCCAAACTGTCTTGATATGCTTGCGGCTCTGATAAATATTCACGAAGAGTCAAATACGGCAGCCAAGAGAATCTGCCTAGAGATCAGTGTAAAAGCTTGCGGAGATGAGAATGAAAGCTGTGTCTGTAGTTACCCCGCTTTGTCTAAAACGTGTCATTCTTTGTATCTTTTACGACACAAGCTACTTTGTACACTAGAAAAAAACTACCCTTTGTTTCGGTACGATCTCGTTGAGAAAGTTCGTTGTAAAATACATAATCGTTGACAAGATTTAGTGGACTCATTGATATAAAATAAATTTCATAACCTGATCGAGAATTGCAAACTAAGTATGCTGCCGAGTGAAATAGCAAACTAAAAGGCATTATAGATACAGTTATTATTGCCGCAATAAAATATGTAATAATATTCAATAAAAACTCGTATTTTTGTAAACTTTGCACCCAAATATCCAGCGAAGATTCATGGCTTGCATCAGCCATTTAATCATCGGCAAAGAATGTGGCGCGGCGACAGTTATGACCTCAACCTCAACCACAACCACATAGCCGTTAACACATTTTAGTGTCGCTTCACCGTTACATTTTAACACAATTAACAGCCAATAACAATGCAATCGCCAAGATAGAGTAGAGTGGGATATCAAATTAGCAAAGCAAAATGAGTAGACAATTCATAAATGGAGGTGACGTGCCAATAAAAAATCATACCAATTTCGTGAAGAAAAAAACTGAAATATTTGATTTGATTGAAATATCGCATTCAGCTAAAGCAAGAGCACAAAATTGAGCTAAACGCCATGAATGGACAAACAACCTGACATTATCATTAGTCAACAAAACAGTGTTAATAAATATTGCTAAGCATTTAGGCGAGCGGGCTTGGAGGCACAGCGCAGCGAAGAGCGCACAATTTTGACTTCTGACTGTCAACAAGACAGCTAGCTGCAGTCAGCGCAGAGCAAATAACAAACGAACAAACAGCGAACAGCAGCCAGCAGACAATCAACAACTTGCAAATTAACTACTTACAACCAGCGACTGTGGAAGACAAATTGACGGAGACTTGGTCTGTGGGTAGGCAGCAGTCGTCGAACGGCAAGTGAGGTAGGCGGAGGCTGGACGCGAAAAGGCTGGCTGGCTGGTTGTGGACTGTCTCAAACGTCCATAAACCTAGCTGACCCAAGTCGCCAAAAATCAATAAAA
>NW_016167485.1:0-21377 GCF_001687245.7 Rhagoletis zephyria
CAGATACCTCCCATTTAAAGAACCACGAACTTGAATTCAATAAAAAATGCCGCGTCTGGAAGCAAATAGAAAACACAAAAAAGAATGCGAAAAAACCGCTTTCAAGACTTATCTGATTATCAACTCTTCCCGATATAAATTGGGCTTTAAAGAAGAGAAATTTTTTACTATCGTTAGGGTTGCATGTGGCGGGATTTGAACACGCGGTCTCGGTGTTTTAAGTCAACACCTCAATCTCTATGTGTAAAAATAATAGTTTGGCGCTTACAAAATATGTTAGCGTTTGGCCGAGCTTCTCCTCGTTTTTATGAGAAGCTGTTTTTTCATGGCAGAAATACGCTNATTTTATGAGGAGCTGTTTTTCATGGCAGAAATACGCTCGGAGGTTTTTAATCACTTTTTCATATATTAATTTTTTTTGGATTTTGGTATCGATATTTGCGATATCGAGTCTTTTTATTCCGATATTAATGGGTACCCGATATTTTTCCAGCGATACTTTCAATGAGTACCATATCGATACTTTCGGTTCGATATCGTGTCCTTAATTCACAGTGCGAAAGTTGGTAAAGAAGGCGAGAGCCTCTCGGTGAATGTTGATGGTTGCCTATGTACGTGGTCAGTGGTCTCGCCCTTCAGTGCAAGGGCTTTGCAAGACTGAGAGAATACCCCTATTGAGATACGAACATTTGAGCACTCTGCCGCCCGATAACTTATTCAAAAAACTCGATCGTATGTAAATATATATTTATGTAAGTGCTACGACTTTTAGTGATCTAGTCTTTGAGTTCGGTCTATGCGGAAGTAGGGATGAAACGATACGAGTAAATACAAGTACAAGCTCGATACTTTTCGTTCAATACCAAGTAATTTTTGTATCGAAACTTCTGACTGAGTACTATGTAGCTATCGAAAAAATACCCGTATCGAGATCCCATACTAAGGCGCCTAAGTCAAAGATAGAAAACTAAAAAGGTGCATTGTAATAGAATACGCGGCGTAATCCAGTACTAAGTATGCATCTTCTGCCAAATTCGTTGGCAATTCGGCAAGTTTTTTTGTTTTTTTGTAAACAGATTTTTGACTTATATCTGTGACATTTTAAACATTTACTTACTTTCCATCTAAACTGTAATAATGTCAAACAGCTCTGCTATTTTTCCTCCTACCGATCAAATAGCCAAGGTTGCTACAAAAACCAAATGTTCGTAAGACTGTCAACTAACGAAGCGACGAGCTCCGTTTGAAGACCCCTATAGTTTTGCTATAAAACACTACTTATTTATTTTCAGTTATTCCTTTATTATTCGGAGTTTAGGATTCCCAGAGCATGATTAAAAATAAAAAAATTTAACTTAGTGCATGCGGAAAACCTTCACAGCCAAAAGAACCGATACGAGTAGGTATCGATATTTTAGATCCGCTATTTTTCAGTTATCGATACTTTCTTTAGATACTACTTCCAAATAAAAGTATCGATACCTCCATGGTATCGTTTCATCCCTAGGTGGGAGCAATTTTGAGCTGTCATCTTTTCTTTGACGAACATGCAAAAACTTGCAACGACAGCAGAGTGGTGCATCATGCTGAGGCAATGGGAAATATTATTCTACTTTCTTTTTAAATTTTTTTGTGCTAGTTTTATAAGATACTTACATCTCCATTGAATTTTCTCCATTGAAAATGTACATATGTCCGTTATAATTACTTAAACCGAGAAATCGAATTTGAAAATGTTATTACCTCTATCAGGTCTGTTAGGAAATAGCAGCAGCAGCCAATGCTAACCACAAGCGAACTAATCCGTCATGCTTATATTCATGGGTATGTACATACATACATATGTATGTATGTATTTATATTTATTTATACATATTTATAACTTGATGGAATTCATCAAGCTGCCCGCTGCTGCTATCTCCAGTCCAGAAGTAAGCGTCACTGACGAAGACGGCGGCGTTGCATGCCACCACGATTTTTTATTTAATTCATACATATGTTTTTTTTTTTTTATCAATTTATGCTTAGCATTGCAATTTTTTGCATTGAAAAAAATTAAAAGTAAAAAAGTAACACCCCACAAAATGAATAATCGCAAGTCTAGTTGTTGTTTTTGTTGTTGTTGGAGCTGTTGCAGTTGGATTTGTTTGCATTGTTGTCTACTACGCTTTCGACTGAACACACACACACACTTACTACGTCTGAGTATTTGTTGTTGTTATAGCCTTTCGTTATGGCTTGTTGCGGGCATTATTAGTGCCGTTTTTTGTTGCTGTTGTTAATTGTCTGGTGCTGCTGCTGCATGTCACATTGCATGTGCATTGTCTACTGAAGTCGAAAGCGGATACAGAGATCTGCTGCTGCTGCTGCTGCTGCCGCTTAGTTTAGTTTACTACTACTTACTTCATTGTTGTTGTTTCAAAGCGACAAAAAAATGAAGAAATCAAACAGGCAAATAAACAAAAAAATTTTAAATATTGAGACGAGTGTTGCATTGCATGTCTGTCTGTCTGTCTGTCTGTCTGTCTACTGACTGATGGTGTTGCTGTTATTGCATTTGTTGTTGCTAGATTTTTGCGGTTGCCAACTGGCCGCTTTTGCTGCTGCTGCTGCTGTCTGGCGCGCAACGGCGGTGGCTTTTTGTTGTTGCAGCCGATTGTTTTTTTTTTTTTTTTTTTGCTTTGAGGGGCAACTTGATCGGTGCTGGTGGCGTCAGCGGAACTGCATCGTTGCAATGCGCTGGGTGCAACTTTTATAGATGCTTAAATCTTCGAGATCCGCCGTCACTATATATGCCAATGCAAATACAACTTCATGGGTATGCATGTGTGTGTGTGTGTGTGTGTGTGTATGTTTGTGTGTGTGTAATGCACGGCAGACGACCCTTTTTGTTGTAAATAGGTTCGTGAAAACAAGTTTTACTGCACTTATTTGAGCGCTTGTGTGTAAGTGCTCACGTTTGTGAATGCATTAACTGTCTGGCGCAATGACCTACACACACAGTCGTTGATACATACATTAGGACAGGAGGGGTTATCATTATAGGTAACAAAATTTCAAACAGCATTTAATCATTACTTTAAAATTTTTATTAATTTTTTCGCTCTAAAACAATAATTTCGCAGGTTTACGAAATTTAAGTTTGTTTTCCCCCTTAAAGTTTCTTTACAGCACATCGAGATCTATTTATATGATGACACGCGTAGTTTAGAATTTTTCAACAATTTTCGTAAAAAAAATATAAACTAGTTATTTCAAAACAAATTTTCACCCAAAATATACCAATTTTAGTTCAAAGCACTCCTAAACACTTAGTATGTACCTGAAAGCGACTGAAGGAAATTCGAAGTGAACGCTAGTAACAAGAAAAAAATTCAAAAAAAAAACAAATTTTCTCGAAAAATTTGCGTAATGGAATTTTTATTTATTTATTATTTTTCGTATCTTAGTACCTAATACCTACCCAGATTGCTTAATATTTTATAAGGGAGAAACCATCGCCGGCCTGTCTGATTGTTGAGTTTTACAACAGAATTTATTATAATTTAATTTTTCACTTAGAATGGCGTATAAGTAATATTCAATCTTGCTCATTTTTCGTACAAAAAATCTTTGCGCATTTTCATTTGACCACTTATTCCTTTTTTATTTATTCATCGATTTTCTACATTACAGAACCAAAAAATGTTGCGCTTATTCATTTGATTAGGCTGTCGTTACCTCTGAAAAGAATACGTCGGAAAAAAAGAATTTTAAAAGTAATGTTCATTTTCCGCCCCTACATTAGGGTTGTAAAAAATACATTGGAAAATAATTTTTTGGAATTTTTCAACTGCCACCCCTCAGAATTTGTAGAATATGAAAAAATTCGTAAATGTATAAAAAAAAATGTATATTTTTTTTAAAAGAAACAACGCTGATACATACGTATCAGATGAAGATTTCTGAAGGCAACGAAGGAAATAATGAAAAACTTAAAAAATTCCTTAAGAGGAAGCTCGAAATTACTTCCGAATTTTAGTCGAGAAGGTCTGAGAACTTTCACAGGCTATCGGACAGGACTTTAGGTTCTATGCCTGCACCATATTATGCCGTTGTCCATGTACCATGATTATGCATACATTGACATAAGAGTTGTCACATAAGGAATATGTTAAATGAGCTTTGCGTGTAAGCGGTTAAGTACCCAACGCACAGCATTACATCTGTTAGCACCAGCTCCAAAGTAAGTGGTAACCGTGTCTGCTTAAACAGCTGATAAATTCTCTAAAAAGTCAACAGACCGCAGTATTCGCACGCAGCAGAGCGCCTTGCTAATCGAGCACTCGGCCGATAGTTGGCAGGCTTTTTAGTTTGAGTGCAATCGGGTTATTTAGCGGCCGCGATTAGGTTGGAGTAGTGTGAACTCATTCATATATCTTAATGCGATTCGGGACACAGTTCATTGCGAAATATATATTCAATGTAGACATCATCGCAGATTCACGGTGTAAATTTTGTTTGGAGATTAGGAAAGTACTACACAGTAAGTAATTCCTCAGTAATGCAGTGTTTGCGTTGTTCAACTCAACGCAGGGTTGCACGAAAAGAAAAAAGTTTAATGCTTTAAAAAAATATCAAAATATTCGCCATAAAAAGGCATTCAACTTTTGGTGCGGCGGGCTTAAAACTAATTGCTTTCAACAAAGTTGGTCGCCAGCCAACATTTAGCGATTTAACTTTTTTTTCTTTCTTCCGACAATCAACTCAGAATCAGTAAATAGTGTAAAGATCTGCCCTATACTTAATATTTCTATGTCTGAGTGATTGGAAAATAGATATCGGGTTTCTGGCCTAGTTGCTACATGAGTAAAATCTAGACTCTAAACGATTTACACTGAGCTAGAGCTAGGCGGTAAGGGTCGAAGCTAGAGGGTCTAAGTGAGTTGGATCTTTGAATTGATTGATACACTAACCTAGGACTCGAGAAGGGCATTTTTTTTTTTAATTTACATAAATGCACTCCTGCAATGCGCCCGCGGGAACCAACCGTCTTAACCGACTTTGGCCTTACCATTTCCAAGTGGGTTTTGACTTATGCAACTGCACTTTTCTACTAACACAAATGAAAGTATGCATACATATGTATGTATGTACTATGTAAACTATTATTTAAGTAATTATTCAAGTAAGTACATACTTATTATGATGGCGCTGCTTAATTTGTGCAACATTAAAGCAATTTGAGTAATAATGCAAAGTGCCACATGCGAATGGATAATCTCTGTTGTCGTGATTAATTCAGATTAATGCGATAATTTTATTCTTAGAAACTGTGTATATATGTACGTACTTACATGCAAACACATTATGGTTGTAGTGATGTGCAGACGTGCACAAGTACTTGGCAAGTACATTTAAAAAATTTTGCAGAAATTAAGTATGAATTAATTATTTTTTTTACTGACTAACAGCAAATGCGGCAAAACACTTTGATGTTGCATTGGAGTGCCGTTACTCTTTGGATAATGCTGAATGGAAAGGTGATTTTGTACCGTAAAGGTTCTATTTACGATTCTTTTTTCATAGGTTTGCATTTATTCGTAGACTACAAATATGGAGATGATGGAAAGTTACAAATGCCATCATGGTTGGCTACAAATTCAATAAATAAAATTTTATAGAGTTTACTTACGAAGTAAACTATTAAGTAGTTGCTAAACATACAATGTTTTATGGACGAATACGCACGTGGAGAGCAACAGAAAATTTCCAATTCATAAAAAAAAAATTGTTCTCCGTTTAACAACTATGTATGTACATAAATAATTGTAATTTTACATGTTTTTGTGTTTCTTTTTTTTTTTGAAGTTAATGAACACGTTTTTTTGATGGCATCTAGTTAAACAAATTTTGTTGCTCCTTACCTTTTTTTTCGTAGTGTTGTCAGCGAGATAGCTTCAAGTTTTTTCCGTGTCGATGGAAAATTTTCAGTAATAGGAACAATGTTTTCGCACGATTTTGTGATATTTTCGTTATTGTATGAAATATTTCACTTTGAAAGTGGTCGCTTAACGACTCTAGAAACACTAAATTTTGACTGTGTATTTAACAAACTTAAACACTTCACAAATTTTATTTTATCTTTTTTTGCACTCAAATGACAATATTATTAATATTATTTTTCTTTTATATTTGCCAATGTGTGAACTTTTTTGAACTTGCCGTTCCACTTAACTCAGCGTAATAAATCACTGTAAATTTTTCACAAATGAATTGTATTGGAAATTTTGAAATTTTACACAAATGAAGCGCTGAAAAGATACAAAAAGAGAGATAAATATTATTATTATTATGTGAGAAATAATATCGGTTTCAAATTAATTGTACTAATTTTATTGATTAACTAAAGTAAACAAAAAAAAAAAAAAAAATCATCAAACTTTTAGAAATTTTCGATATCTCGATATTTTGTGTAATACATAGCTAATAAGACTTAAAAATACCTACACTGCCGGAACAAAGTATTGGCACAGCAAATTTTTCAATCAACAACAACAGTTTTTATGCTAATATTTTTCCGCCAGTTTTGTATAAAAATATGGTTCATTCAACAACAAAAAACATAAAAATATAATTCCTAAACTTTGTGCAAAACTTCATCAAAATTTTAAACATTTTAATCAGATTTTTTTGAATTTTTTTTAGTAGGCAGTAGGGAGGAATAGATTGGTATGTAATCTCGTTAGCGTATTAATATATAGATAGTAGATGGTGAAACCAAAGCAGGCTTATACAGGAATTGGAATAACTCGGCTCTGGAGCCACCTATCGGGTCCATTTTTTGCTGGTGTATTTCTCTTGATATTAATGATTTAAACCAAACAAATTCAGAACACCAAATGGTTAATATCCATATTTCTTGGGCTTTGGAGATGATCCAACAATTCGAAATTCCACACTACCTCAACTTCAAGGCTCAACTTTTCAGGGAATTTTTTATTTTTTGTGTTTTTTGGTATTTCCCACAAAATTTCGAGTTGAGAGTGAAAAAAATAGTCGCGAAAAGAGCCACCCCAATGTACATATATGTATGTAGGTGCATAATCATAGTCAAAGTAGGGTCTAACAGAGGTAGCGCATGCTTTCAAACTGATCTATAGATTAAGCGCCTGGTTTCTTGCTTAGAGTCGGCTCGAAAGTTTAAGCGAGGAAAAGCTGTCAAGAAATCTGACAAACGAAATGATATTTTTAATTTTTTATGAATAACGTTTTAGAATAATGTTTACAATATTCATAGCAATTTTTTTGTATGTATTTGTTTACACGTCTATTTTATTATGTTGGCTTCGGCATAGTAAATAACCGCAACAAACTCAAATATTAGGGTTGATCGTTTACATAAAACAACCGGTCTACTATTTTTGTAATAAAATTTTATGTTAGAGCCTTTCATAATTTCAATAAGTACATACATATGTAAGTACAATTAAAATAGCAGTAAGTTTCCATATTCGAAAGAAGGTATTTAGTGCATAGAATCGGCATTTTTCATGAATCTGGGCTGGTGTTCTGATTTATCAAAAAAACCACCAACAACAACTTGTGTCCAATGAAATGGAAGGAATTCAGAGTGTTGCTGGGTAATTAAAAATAAATAAATTGCTTGTGTCAAATGATGTACATACATATGTACATACATATATCTTCAACAAATAAATACAACGCTCATTCTAAAATTTTCCTTTGACTCAAGTTTAATAAATTTTAATAAAGAAATCTACATGCATTAACTGAGAGCAGCAACATAAATAAAATAAAATTAGGTTCACACATATAAATATGTGTGTATGTATGTAGATAGGTCTGCACGTTTGATTTCTATTTTTGCATTGTCTCTTAAATCGCGAAAATAAAAAAATAAAAAAAAAATGCAAACAACAAACAACACCAATGCCGGGTTGTGCAATAAAATGAATTAAAAAAACAACAAATATATTCTCATACATACATGCATTGTTGTATGTAGTAGGTACGGTACTTGATTTCGGCAACTTTCCCAGCTATTTGGGCGAGCTACTGCCGTTGGCAGGCCGGTGCGGAGCTGTCAGCGCGAATTTAGCAAATAATAAAGCAATAAAATACAAATAAGATAATATTCTTTTCGCTAAATCGCGGGCGGATGAATGGAAGTGAATTTTTATTTTATTTTTTTTGTGCAAAATCGAAACTGAAATGACACAATCAAAGCATAAAGCACAACACTAGAAACTCATGTCAATCATAGATATTTTTTGCCATAGCCGCAAAGAATCGAAAATAGTTAAGTGACATTTATTTTGAAATGGGTATATAAAAAAAAATTAGAAATAATAGCAAATAGATTAGAAAAAAAAACAACACCAAAGCATAAATAGGCGCAACAGCAAAAATAAAAANAATAGCCGCAAAGAATCGAAAATAGTTAAGTGACATTAATTTTGAAATGGGTATATAAAAAAAAAATTAGAAATAATAGCAAATAGATTAGAAAAAAAAAACAACACCAAAGCATAAATAGGCGCAACAGCAAAAATAAAAATAAAAACGAACGCATTGACCGACATTTGGCGAAAATTTTATTTATAGTTAATTTGCTTTTTGATTGCATGTTTCTTTGTGTGTATGTATGTATGAACGTGGTATTTTACACATTTTATTTTGCTTTAATTAGAAATATTTGTTGCGGTGTTGTGGCGGCAGCCATTGGATTTTAATTGAATAGAAACAATTGTGCGTGTCGTTACGCGATATTACGCATTTCGTTAACCTTTTATTGACCNCTTTGTTGCGGTGTGGCGGCAGCCATTGGATTTTAATTGAATAGAAACAATTGTGCGTGTCGTTACGCGATATTACGCATTTCGTTAACCTTTTATTGACCAAAAAATGTGTGTTTTAATAAAGTTAGCGTTTTGATTCTCGTTAGTCAGCTGCAATACTAAAGGAAGAATTTCTTCTGCAAAAGAATAAAATGGGAACAAAAGCCTAAGGAACTTATTCTCGAAGAAAAGTTTGGGAACTAAAGTCTCAGGCACTTTCTGACGGGGAACGAAACGAAAATAAATCTTCGTGAAATTATTCGCGAAGAACGGAAGTGAGAAAAAAATTTGTCTCATATCTTTCCAATAAATGTTTGAAATGTTTGAATATTAAATAAACTGATTCAAAAGAGAGCCGAAAGATAATTATGCAAATTAATTAAACGAAAAACTTAGGACACGAACTTTTCTTGCAGAGAAAATGAAAAATTGTTCCATAAATTGGCAGTTCACCCTAATGATAAACGATCTGAAGTTGAAATGATCCAGCTTTCCTCTGGCTTAGAATTAACAATCATGCTTCTCACTGATACGATTTCCTTACGAACATACATCCCGTCTCTAGCAGAACGTTCCCAGACTTTTGTTCTTTTTTGCTCTATCCTAAAATGTTCTCGGTACTTTCGTTCGCATTTTGTTCCTATTGGAAACGTTCCTGAAAGTTTCGTTCTCATTCTGTTCTTCTTTAGAACGTTCCAGAGAGTTTTGTTCGCTTTTTGTTCCCGTTCAGACTGCTCTCCATACATTTGTTCCCGTTTCGTTATTTTGTGGGAACTTTCTTGAGATTACATTTACAAAAGTGGGAGGCTTTCGCAGTGCCTGATATATTTGGTTATATCAAAGAAGACTGACATTTTGCCGACAACGAAATTTTGATATGGCACCGAAAGAAAAGAAAAAAACATTCGTTTTATTTGACACAGTCTAATACATACATACATACATATGCATGCCTGTATATAAACTGGAATAATTTTTGCAGATTTTAGTAGGTACTTAGAAAATTATAATACAAATCTGGGTGCTGAAGTACGCACAGTGTCCAAATTTAAATTAGATAAAATCGATTTTTTTTTTATTCATTTGCCTTTTTTCTTTATTTTCGAATTTAATTATACTTGCGAAAAATGTACAGCAAAACAGAGGTAACGAAAGAAAGCAACAATAGCGACAACAAAAGAAACCTTGAACAAAGAGAATAACTAAATAATCAAGAAACAACTGAATTGATTAGCGGAGCCAACCAACCAACGACTCGGATGGAATCGGTCGCAAATATATATTCATGCTAACATATGTACATATTCTGTAAACTCAAAAGCTAACATCGAGAATTGGCGATTTTTGGGAAGCAAAAAGGAACGTACAAAACAGACAAACAAAATATGTATTTATGCTAACATGCGGGGCCCAGCTGACACTTCTCTGAGCCTTGGCGTTACTATACTTATGTACCGGTATGTAGACAAATACATACATATGCTTCGCAGCATAAGCGACTCACTCGCCAACTGGGAATCAGAGTGCTATTGCACCCGTTCGCATGTCTAGGTGAGTTGGGTGATACGCCAAAATCTTAACGAGGCCGTGTTTACCCTACAGGGTGGTCAAAAACACTTAGAAAATACGCATGTGGCTGCTGGTGTACAAAGTTTTGATTTGTGGATATTTAGCCGAGATGATATGGACTACACGGCGAATAAGTAATACAAGATTGTGCTGGCTATGCATGCACATTAGACTGGGTCAATGCCAAAATGAAAGATAAACGTTAGTACCTTCCGGTCCGAATGGATATTTTTATGACGTCAAAATTCTCACCACATTTGGCAATAATAACATGTTTTCGCGACCTAATCTAATGAACGTACGCGCTAGTCACTCACTATCTGCTTGCTTTTTCCAAGATAAGCAAATTGGGGGGCGAAGAATGACAAATAAAATGGAAAGAACACTTTTCGGGAAATGAAACATTTTGGCAATCTCGTAATCGATTTTTGCGAGCGAACTTGACCTCGAAGCTCGTACCGCAACTGATATGCTTCACAGAATTTCTTTTATTCTTATAAGAATTTTAGTAAAAAATGTGATTTTATAAAGCAGAGGTCTGCTGGTGTGCGTGGATTAATTACACTGCTATACAAAACAAACAAAAAAAAAAAACTGTGGTGCGTGCTTTTAACCAGACTGGCCTAACGATATGTATTTCGACCCATTGAATCTGAATCTGAATCTGAGGTCCGTTTGACTCCTACACCTCCTAACTTTCCAGTTAATTGTGAAAAGTGTGAAAAAAGGGCAAAAAATTGACAGCTTTCGCAATTAACTCGAAATTTTGAGGTTGTACGAGTCAAACGGACTGGTAAAAAGTACAGATCACTGTTTTTTGTATGTCAGTGCAATTAAAATTCAGCCGTTGTAGTATTTATAGGTCTCCATAAACCCCAAAAAAATGTATTGGGGGGAGCCATAAACAATCGGTAGCATAAAAAAATTGTAAAATAAACATTACTGAAAGTCTGAAACTTAACAGAAATAAACAGAGTTATCCGGTCGAAAATATATGGATTTTCAGGAATTCTATAACATTTTTACGAAAACGTGTTTTTGCCTACATAAAATGCATAGAAAATATCATGGGCACTTCTAAATGTCACTTTCTTACAACCGCTCTATGACTTTGCAGATCCAAGTTTCGATTACAGGCTTCTGCAAGCTCTTTTTAATATTGAAATCTGATAAAACTCTTTCGAATCGTTTAATATCCACGCCCACTCCCCTGTAGGGAACTGAACTTCTATACAAATGCATTATTAGTTCACTATTTCTGAACTAGTGGTGACTACACCTCGACTTCGTTGCGTTACTTTTAACGGACTTATTTTGATGGATGATGACACGAAAAGCTAACCACAACCTATATATTTTATAAGTTGACCTCTAGTGTGCTATTTAATAGAAAGTTCTGGGAACTGTAGTTTTTTATACTTTTTTTAGATTATATGTTATCTACATAATCATTACTTAGTTACCATCCCAGTAGAAATCGCACGGTTGCTCCGTGAGTACTCCTTTGCACGATTATATTCGTTCCGAACGAGCTATAAGAGAGGGCTCCCATAAGAGATATCTCGCAAGCCTCCTGTACGAGTAATGGTCTATACTCGAAGAACCCTCCTCATGTAGTAAAAGGTGACGACCCCCATACTGGATGTCTCGAAAAGATCGATGTAGTCCCTAAAATTCTAAAAATTTCGAAGCAGCCCCGAAATTCTCGACAAAAACCCGAGATTCTAGATGCAGCCTCGAAAATCCGAAATGCCAGGAACCGAAAATAACTGTTATCTTGAATTTAAAAATTTTAAACGTTGCACGAATTCTGAAATTTAACGGAAACGTTGTTTTATAACAGTTATTATTTAGATGAAAAATATTTTTTATCGCGCCGATACGAGTTACAACCCAAGGTTTACTTTTTACGCAGTCTGATAAACGATGTAAGATAAGAATATTGACGAAAATGGAGATGGAGTAGAAGATAAAGGTGATGAATATAAAAGAGGAAGAGTGAAATAACTGTTATAAGAAAACGTAAAAATAAACGTTGGGTAATAACTGTCGTTAAGCAACGTAAAAAAAAAAAACATTGGGAAAAACACTTAGTGGCGACGAAAAACATATTTATCCTGCATAACAGTTATCAGGCCACGCAAAAATTAAACTTTGGGTTACAATTCTTATTGGCTGAATAAAAAATATTTTCCATCCAATAACTGTTATGGAACAACGTTTTTCCGACAAACCCATAACGGTTATGTCCCTATTTTATGTAACTTTCAATTCAGAAATAAATTTGATTAATTTGATTTATGAAGTGTTCCACCTCTACACTTCATAAATCAAATTTATTTGTAATTAATTGAAAATTCTTAAAAATAAATAAATAAACATAGGTAGATAAGTGGCAAACAAAATCGAATAAAGTCGCGCTAGTGTTTTGACAGCGAAAAACGACGCGTAAAAAAACTTTTACGAAAAAAGGCAAGTTTTCGCCGAAGTTTAACTTAAAATATAGAAAAAAAAATTAGAGTGTTGCCACCTGTTTGCAAATTGCGGTTTAAGTAAATTGATAAGATAAAGCAAATATTGCAATATGGCTGCGCGAAAGAAAGAGGTTTAATATTGCTTACAACCGAAAATATTTTTGTTGAAGATTGCCACCTGTTTGAAATTTTTAATTTAATTTAATTGATAACATAAATTGAACATTGCAATATGCGTATAACCTGAAGAGGTTTAGGAAAATTTACAGCCGAAAATATTTTTGACGAGGCTTGCCACCCGTTTGAGAAATCGTACTCAATTAAATTGATAAAATAAATGAAATATTACAGAGAAGCACGCCGGGTATTTGCTAGTTTAGAATAAAAAATCGCGCTTCATATGTATGTAGACATATTTGTACGTACGTATGTATGTGTGTATGAGTGCATGTGGGTGTACCTTTTCTTATCGATAAACATATGTACATACTATCTATCTATGTATGTATACCCACTTTCTGTTTCACTTTTAATCAACCGCTCTGCAATTACAACAAAATGTGTAGTTTTCTATTTCAGCAAAATCACTTTCGATTTTTTTTCGTTAGGCGAGACGCATTGTTGCCTAGTTTGATTTTTGCGTTTTAATATAACGTCGGAGATTTCGCATTAGGATTTTAAATTTACGTTTTAACTTTTCGTATTTTTTGCTTAATTACTTTTTTCACTCTTTTTCCACTTCCCTCTCTATATACAAACATATGTACAGATGTATGTATGTGCATTTGTATATATATTTTATCACTTGTCACCGTCGTTTGTCTCCTTCACCCCGCTGCCGTGTAGTCCACCTATGCAATCGTCATATTTCGCTTTATTATTACTTTGTATCGCTTAAGCGTCGTCGTCGACGTCAGCGCTGTTGTTTTTTTTCTTGTATGCCACACGCGCTTCAATTATGTCGACAGCGAGCGGATTATGCGCGGTGTGAGCCCGACACATGCGGAATCGGGGGGAGCAGTGGGCAGGTAAAAGTGGGCGCATGTGACGTCACGGCCATTCGAAGGTAAAACCAAACAATTAAAAATTTTTTTTTTGTTAATATTCACACAAAATCTATTAAAAAATATCGTAGACCATATTTTGTTCTAGTCGAATTTCAGTTTTTTCTTAATCGTACAATTCATCTATCACGAAGCATTGAATAATGAATGATGCATCATACATCAATAATTTTGAACGAAATCTCGCACTTTTTGCTTCAGCAGAAATTACTATGTACACATGTGCAAACATTTGTATCTCACATAGATATTTTCAATAGTTTTTTTTTTTCTCACTTTAAATTCAAAAACACAACTTTTCACACTTCGCTATTTTCATTATTAATTTTCGGCATCAATTTCATATCGCAATCAAACTCTTACAAAGTCTTACAAAGATTCGTGTTAATCGCGTGCGCATAATCATAGCGCACGGGAAAAATTCGCTTTACGATCTTCATTACGTACACGACGAAAGTGAAGTAACGACTAAATTCACTTATTCGAAGCGCAACGCGCTCAAGGCCCCCCTTGCTGGCTGGCTCACTGCTTCACTGGCTGGTTAGCTGGCGCTCACAATGCTCGCAAATGGCCCAACTAGCAAAAAATGCGAGCTGAGAGCAAAAATATAAAGCAATAATCGCAAAACCAACTCACACATAAGGCAAGCGCCTATTAGTTAGTTATAAAAAAAAAAGGTAAATATAGCGGAGATCGAAAGAGCTCGGCCGACAATGAAATATTAAGTGGCTACAAATGAAAAGAGAAGACAGCGCCATACAGTGCATAATTGCCGAACGTACACACGAACATGTATGTATGCACATACTCATGTATGTCATGTATGTATCAAAAACAACAACTGCCCCAACAACCAGTTAATGAACAACAGAGAATGATCAACGCTACTTTGGTTTTCTGAGAAGTCAAAAGCTACAAAATAAATAAACTGGAACCGCCAAACTAAGATGTCGTAAGTGACAAGCAATTTTAATGGAGATATGACATCTGAGTATTACGAGTAAATTGTGATCTGTGGACCGGCAAATAAAAGTTCGCATGCAATTCGTAAAGGAACCAAATCGCAGAGTTGATTTTGAGAAGAAAGCGAGTAATACAAATTCATGAAGTTTGCAAAAGTCACATTAATTTTTGGGATTCGCGATATTCCAGAGAAATTTCATCATAATACAACGCGGCGTAGAATCTGTGGGGCTATTCTCAAACGAGTTAGCGAAAAATATCGTATCGCTATCGTAACTTTACGCATAACTTTAATTAGGGTTGCGATAGGTTTTTTCGAGTAGCTCTAGTCCAAGAGCTCGCTCGGAACCCATAGACCTATTGCAATGGTCAAAGAAGGATTTATAACAGACATTTCCTTAAACTATTTTGACTTTCTGGCGAATCCTAGTAAATCGGCAAATATTGAATTTTCCAAGTGGCCTTGGTACTCAGGTGGTTCTCCAGAGAATCGGCGCGCTTTCTCTGGAGTGCTGGGTACCCGCATGGGAAGTATCTTTCTCATCTCTGCGGCTTCTTAATCGTTTTGCGGGAGTCGAGATGAACTTACCCATGACCAGGATAACCGGATTTTAATTTCATTAAAATTAGAACAGGAGGAGTATTCTGAGATACGATTATTTTATTCTAGCCGCAGATAGTCCGGTCTGTTGAGTTATCGCGATACCAAAAATAAGATGCACTCAATTTAAAAAGTCTAGTCAGTCTTTTAGCGAAGAGGGAAAGTCAATGGCCAACTCGATTTAAGGCCATTTTCACAAGGGATAATATAAAGTTCGATGCTAAATGTGAGATTACTCTACAGTTAGTGTAGAAATATGTATTTTAAAGGAATCCGTCATTGAGTTAAATAATAAATTTAATTTGACATGACAAGGAATACTCCGTCCTAGAAAATGTTTGGTTTTCCCATCAAAAGTTTTCAAACCTGACCGCCTAAGACACATTCGGCTTCCCTAATAAATGCTAACACTACCGTGGTACATGAATTCTTTGTAATAAGGGTCTCGACAATGATTGAATTTAAGTGTTTCGCCAAATGTCTTACAATCACGCAGAATCTCAACCAACAGCTCTTCGTCTACAATGTTTCCCATATTCGTGGTCGTTATTGTTGTTGCAGTCGAGTAGGTTTAAGTGAGTAGATGTAGAGGTGGCTGCTGTCGTGGGGGAGATCTCCACAAGCTGGACATGTGTTTGGTAAGTCGGGTTTACTCTAGATGGATATGAGTTCAGACGACTGAAGACCTCAACTCTGGCCGTTTCTTATTTTTGGGCAACCTGATCTTCAAAAGATTTGTGTTCTGAGGGTCTCTACCGCTCTCCTAGATAAGGAGCACGCTGGATAATTAAGAGATTGCTAGTTGTGATACCACGAAACCTGAACGTAGACTATTAACTTAGTTGGCGAAACGCCGCGGCCCATAACAAAATTGCCGATGCCTTAAAGCTCAGGGTTAGTTAAGCAGTTTATGCTGCGACCATTCTGCAAGTGTAAGTGTGGTTCTTTATGGTCTGATTATGCATACTTCGCATAACTTAGCATACATTTCAAACTGTTATTTTGCATGTACTTTATTTTCCAAAAATTAGCAGAACTTGTAAAAGCTTAGCGATCTGTTGAGTTTGCCTCACATTTTCTTAAGAGACATTTCAATTGCAGTCGTACCAGTGGTTGCAAGAAGTTATGCAAAGAATGCACGAATGTCCATTAGGGCAATCCTTTTGTTTATTTGTAAAATGTCCGCATAATTTTAGGCATTCATAATGTAACTTTATCCTTAAGCACCCAAACCTTCTATCCCATTGTAGTGGCATATCACATTATAAAAAATAATTTTCCTCAAAAGTTATTGGCAATTGTACGACGATTTGGTGCAAATCTCGTAGATTTATTGCCGATAAATTAAGAAATAGTTTTCGGAAAAAATCGCTAAAACTAGATAAGAATTTCTAGTGTGAAAATCGCTGCATTGGCAACGACTTGAACTCTTGAACAGTTGTTGTTGTCGCAAGATAATCGAATATATGCACTAATTAAGTTGTGGAGCTTATCAGGTGTAATAGGAATGGAAACAAAAGACATAATAAAATTCACAGCAAGAAAGTCAAAGTGGACGTCAATCGCAAATTGCGTTTCTAATGCCTTGGGCCCCCTTGATGAGCGGACGGTGTGCAGTAGGCGGGGCAGCTGCACTTCAACTTGAAATCGCATAGACTCTGTAATAAAAATTACAAATGTAAATATTTATTTAACGACAAACCACGCAGACAATGTTGCCGACAACAAGTTGGTAAACAATACCGTGAAAGCAACAACAATAACATAATAAATAGATTGCCACTCTCATGCTTGGTGGGTGTCTCTAACATTTCTGGTTTGGTGGCAGTAGGGGCGAGCGTACATACATACATGCAAATTAGGAATGTTAATTCTATATTGATTTTTGTGTGTAAAATTTACTATGCACGGTGTTATATGTACATATAAAGGGCTAGACATTTATAAAAATTTATAAAAAAATATTAATTATTAAATTTAAAAAAAAAAGAAATATAGCCAACACTGGTCAAGAAGAGGAGTTTCTATTATTGCCATCAGCGCAAATTACATCTCCCGAAAATTCCGGGATCGTAAAAAGCGAAAAAAAAACTAACATCCCTAATGCAAATGTATGCATGTTCATATGCATGTAAGTACATAACTTAGCACTCGATTGGAAAACACTGTTCAGCTGGACAGAAGTGGGGTTTAGATGGTCTCCGACTTGTTTACAATGCGCGCGCCTATTTCTCATAATCGTTGTATTATTACTTATTTGTAGTTGGTGTTGTCGATGTCGCCTACGTCGCTGTTGCTGATGTGATAACAGCACCCAATTGGCAATAACAAGTGCACGAAAAACGCGAAAGAAAAGTTCGCAAATGCCATCACTTCTAAAGTTACCGGAAGATACATAAGTATGTACATTAGGGTGCGTATCGAAAAAGCTTTTTCTGGAAATTTCAAGACCCTACCCCCTAACTCTATTCGTTTTTATGAGAAATATTATTGCCTATTTTTATAGATTTTTAAAGGTCATTTAGAGGTCGCGACCTGTCGGTCTAGGTCAGAAAGTAGGATTTTATTGATTTATGAGTTTTTGAATGCCTATTTTTGATTCCGTTTCAAAGATTGAATATGATCTCAGCAGAGGATATATAGGCCTTTAAAATGGTATATACAAATCTATTGTTGCACTAGGCTTGTTGGGCTTTTTTATCGGGTAAATTAAAAAAAGACTCCTATTAAAAAATCTATAAAATCTAAAAAGGAATAAAATTAGGGGGTAGGGTCTTGAAATTTCGAAAAAAAGCATTTTCGATGGGAACCCTAATGTATATATATATATATATGTATATATATATATATGTATATATATATATATGTATATATATATATGTAAATATATATAATGTATATATATACCTCGTATGTATGTACCTGTGTGCATACTTATACTCATAAGAATGCACTTATCAATATGAATGTACATTAGGGTGGCAAAAAAAAAGGTTAAAATGCTAAGCTCACCCCCTAGGATTTTTCTAAATATAAAAAAAGAACCCCCGCATTTTTTTGTTAAAAAATATATATATTTAGAACTGCCTCAAAGCCGATGAAGTTTTTCATGCATTTTATATGGGGAAAAAGCGCTTTAGCGCGGTATAGAATAAAAGTCAATATTTTTCGGTCGGAAAACTTTATTTCTCTGCAGAAGATTTCTAGTAATAATACCAAATTGATTATTTTATCACTTTTTAATATAAAAGATTTTTTCGGGGTCCCCTCCTTAAATTTTTCGGTTACCTATAAAAAATAGTTAATAATGAAAAATGGTTTAAATAAACAATTGGGTATTGCTGTTGGAAAAGATTAAAGAGAAGCAGAGTTTTCGAACGAAAAATGTTGGTTTTCCAGAATTCCATATCATTTCTAAGAAAACGGGGTTTTCCTTACATAAAACACCTTTTTTACGAAAATATACGGATAATATTTTTATTTTCATTTAGAAAAACCTCAGAGAGTGAGAGCTTCTGAGTTTAAAGCTTTTTCCCCACACGCACGTATTTTTTTGGACCACCCTAATATGCATACATATGCAAGCGTATGCGCCTGCTAAAATTTGTTTGTAAGCACAGAAACTTTATGCTGTTATTATTTACCATATTTTATGGGCGTTTGCCTGTCATGGATGGTTTTGGGTAACAGGCGCGCTGCTGCTGGCGTTAAGTGGCTCAGCCTATTGGCGTTCATTCCATGGCCTGTGGCAGTGTCGGAATGGGGCTTGGTGGCTTTCTGACGCCGACTTAGTGTGGCTTTGGCATTATTGGCGCCACTCAGCTCGCTTTTGGCTACTTATTTTATGCTACTGTCACTCACAACTGCCACTGTCCGACAGTTACTGCTGTATGTATGTATGTACATACATATGTGCTTAGTTGTTACGTTTCAAATTGCAATGCGAAATGCGTGATATGGCAGACGAGTAGTGTTTATTAACTTTTTATGAAAACACAACTGAATATACGGGTAAGTATGTATAGCCGATTCGCAATTTATTTAAGCGCTGTCTCTTTGTTAAATATGTGAAATGGATAAAGGTTAGACAAAGTTATGACAAGGACTCGAATTACCAATAAACAAAAGGAAATTGAATAATATACAATACTTAGGAGCGTGTGAAATCCTCTAGTAGCATACTGAGATTCAAACGTTAGGACGTACTACGTAAATGTGTTATCCGCGTCCATGCCAAGATTATACATATGTACCTATGTACATATAAACGTCCTAGAATAAAAGTACGCCATACTCTCCTGAATTTTAAGTATTTTTGCAAGGCAATATCGAAAAAAAAAAGTATTTTTATTGGCCGAACGTAGGGGTGGCCGTTTTACATTTTCGTCATATCCCCGGCATTTGCTGTCGGATCTTAAAGTAAACGTAAAATCTATTAACATCTCGATGTTTTTGTTCCAAAGTTAATTGACTTCAAGTAACACTTTCTAGTACTTAGCCAACTGATCTCAGTTCTTATCACCCTAACGTACCTCCCTAATAACAGTAAATCATAGCTAACCACAAATCATTAAACATTTTTGCTGTATTTTGATTATACCAGTAGAAGTATTAAAACAGTTATTGCTGAATGTAGGTGTCACAATAAAATATATGTATATATGAATGTACTTGTATGTAGTAGGTTCGGCCCAATAATTTTATATATTTTTTTTTTTTGCAAAATACTTTGGACACAGGGGTGTTTCGTTTGCTTGTAAGGTAATTTTTTTGTTTAAACCGCTTGTGTAATATTTCCGGACAGTGAAAAAAGGGGCCTGTCAAAAGCACGAAAATTTACCGAAAAATTTTTTTTGATATTTAGTGCTAAGTTTTAAGATTTTAACCCTGTATAGTTTTCTGAAGATTGAATTTGAATAAAATAAAATTTAAAGACCCTTATTTTTTCCTTTTTATGAGAAATGATATTTCCTATTTCTATAGATTTTTGAAAAATGATCTAGAGGGATAGTAAATACGGTTTTGTAGATTTAACAGTTTTTTAGGTGACTAATTTTTCATGGAAAAAGGATGTATAGGCCTTTAAACTTATCAATAATAATCTACTGCTTGAATTGTTGGGAGTTTTCATCGGATAAATTAACAAAAACCTTTTTTTCTTTTTTTTTTTTAATTTTGACCATAGCTAATTTCTAAAATTTCAAAATATCGGACTAACGGAAATCGCATAAAAATTATCGAAGTTGGGCAATTTTTCGTAAACACAGTTTTGAAATTATATGTAGGGGAAATTGGGACTTTAACATTTTTGTGCTGGGTGGCTAAGTAATTCATTCAAATTTACTAAGAAATTATATGTATAATACCAAGGATTAAAAGAAATGGGCGGGGCACCGTCCACTTATATAACCGATCTTCACCAAATTTGGCAAAAACATTAATCTTGGCAATCTTTAAGCTCCTCCTTGATTTTTGTTTAAATAATTACATAATTTTAAATGCAGAATACAAAACCGCGTATTCTTGTTTTCGTACGAATCGAAAATTTGAAATTTTTATATAGAAAACGATAGGAAAATTTCATGACTTTCTATTCGTACGAAAACAAGAATACACAATTTTCATATTTTTACTTTCAACGGCTAATTTTTTGTACCGAAATTTAACCCTTTGTATGAATATTAGTTTTTAGTTGCTGATATCAAAAAAAAAAAAATCAAATTTTTATAAACCTCTTTGTTTTACCGTTACTTAGCGTACATTTTATGGAATAGTGGGGCTCTAGGTGGAGCCTGATAGTAAAACGGTAAATTATTTTTATATTTTTCTTTCGAGAAATATGTATACATACTATATAATTATTGCA
>NW_016167486.1:0-21377 GCF_001687245.7 Rhagoletis zephyria
AGCGGCCTCCAATAGTACCTTTTGAATCGTTGTTCTAGCGAGTCTGCGCAAGTCTATCCGTGAGCGTTTGCTTGGTTTTTGATTTACCCTAAAGCCTCCAGATATACATTGTCATGATTACTTATTTTTTTATTGATTTTGTCGTTGTTACTTAGTTCTATGTTAGGCTAGATTAGGTTGAGGGCAGTGGCTGCCACTGCGCAGAAAGCAGGGAACAGATAGGCTAGAAAATCCCGTTGTGGTGCCACTGGCGGAAGCCATTTATTTCGTTCCCTCCCTTAATAATTGAACCGCCGAATGCGTTTTATACGGCAAGCAAGAACGATGAGGTTCACCGAGTTCAAGTCGGCTAAACAATCAACATATTGCTTGTTGAATAATTGTCTGCGCGCTTTGGCCAGAGCGGAATAGTGGCAGAGGTATTGTTCAATACTCTCCACCTCTTCGTCGGGCGGGGTATTATTTCCTTTTTCCTTGCGTGCCCATAAAGCGGTGATTACCCCGACTACAAATCTAAGAGAAGATCGGTACAGCCGAGTGAGAGCTGTGAATAACTTTACACCAATCTTTGGCCAATTTTGCGTGGTAAAAAGGCAGGAGGTTTTCGCAGCCCATCTGGTATTTACCTACTCTATGGGTTAGTCTATATTTACAGGAGGTTAGAGGTATTGCCAAATTTTGAGCAGAATTGACTTCACCTATTTCCATACTTCTCATCGGAAACAATATTATGGTTCGGTTAGCGAAAAGTGATGTTTAGCGTGAGTTCACCAGAGTAGCCGCCGACCCGGGTTTAAAACTTTGGCACCTTCCTATTCGTTCCTCTCTGGGATTCTTATGAGTAGAGCAGTGTATAACCGAGTTGTCGTGGATTAACCGGTAGAGCTTCAAGGTCTTTTTCGTGTCCGAATCAGAGGTTTCTCCACGGCTGGAACGTATTTAGCCTGACCGCACTGCAGCCATCCCGAAATTTGATGTAGAGATCCATAGGTGAAAGATTCAACATTACTTCCAGAGATTGGCAGTGATCCTGTGGAAGCCATTCTCTACTCTCGGTCCACCTTGGCTCTGGTCCTCGGACCAGATTTTACAATACAGAGTGTACTTTGCAATGGCTCACTCAGAATCTGCAGATGTTTACCCGTTGTTACGATTGCTATGTCCCCTTTAGACTTAGAAGTAGGGCATTAATGGTTACATTACAGAGTAAAGGAGAGAGAACGCCCCCTTGGAGAGTGCCTTTTCCAAAAAGGAGCCCAACAAAAATGGATAGGCATTTCTAAAGGCTCCCTCACCATCTACAAAGACTCCCAGCGTGGCCAACCCCTTTTCAATCGTCGGCACGATTTCGTAAAGCGCGGTCTCCACAGATTTTCCTTTGAAATATGCTTGCTGGTTCGAGGAGAGTTTGTCATGTATTATATTTCGCCGAATAGGTTCGTCGCTGGGCCTCTCTAGAGTTTTAATTAAATGAGGACTGAAATCATTTGGTTCGACATGAGTGGGCCTTCCTGGTTTTTGTAAAAACACCACCTTCGCCTTTGTCACTGGTATGGTATGTAAGTTAAGGTTAGACACGCTGTAAAAATCTGAGAAAGCAGAGGGTACAGTATGTACTTAGCCTCTGGTAGTTGGGTGGGAAAGATTAAGTTAAGTCCCGGAGATTTCTAGGGTTGGAAGGACATTATAAAACACCACGAACATTCCACTTTCTCATAAATTACGACGTGTCTTACGGTGTCACCTAGGGATGAGTGGATCCTAGGACCGAGCGAAGTGCCAAAAGTGAATGTCACTATGGATCTCCAGCATGTCGATGCATGATAACGTCCTAGTCGCCCCTGATTTGACTGAATTTCAAAATTTCTACTTCTATCGTTTTCTTGCGATATGTTTTTGCAAGGAGTTCGTTTCGCCCTCTTGGAAAAATGTTAGTGCATTCTTATAGGTTGTCAAAAACTATTCGCTTGGCTTAATTGAAAAGCTCACTGCTGTTTTTCCTCATTGCTGAATCTCAAGTTGACCACTGCACTGGGAGAGGGTGCTTGGATAAGTTGCTGCTCCATCAGTTTTTGCCGATGAGTCGAGCTCACCGAGAAAAACATTTTTCGTGTTGCAAGGACACTCTTCACAAGCAGGACTTATCGTGGGAAGTGATCCGATGTTGAGAGGCCAACAGCGTAGTTTTATATTTTACTCTAGTAAGATTCGTTTCGTGTCCTTTATTAACTCGTTCTAAGTGTTTCTTCTTGTTCGTTAACCTACCTGCTTACCGAGCCAATCATAGTGGTTTTAAAATACAGTTGGCGGACCTACGGTTATTCCCTAATGCAGGCAAGTGCTAAAAGAGCGCCATACAATGCAACTTAAACCCACTGGCTGAAAAGATTTAGATGGAAAAGGTATCGTCCAAAATATCATCGCGAATCCAGAAGAAGCGCCTCTAGTGGATTTGCTAAAAAACTAAATGTATGCATATGTATATTCCCCTGCACACTTAGTATTCCGTACAAAGAAGTTTTCAAATGTACTAAATAATTTGACAATCTCTCAAATCTTGCTGTCTCAATATTACAATAAATCGCCCTATTAATGGGCATTCTCAATGGAAGTGTTGCATGTAAAATTGATAAAATTGAGTTGGTAACTCTTTCACGTTTGCTTTTTGCCGACGTTGTTGCCTCAAAGAACAAGTACGTTTTCACAGCGCGTTTGCCTTACTTACTTTGTAGCCTTGTTGCTTACTACTCTTGATATCTTCTTTGATTTTTTTTTTGTATTATATTGTACTTTGTTGCTTCTTCTGCATCGTCGGGCTCGACGCACGTTACCAAAGCTGTGGCGGTGATCTGCTTGCATGCCTCCCACCCTCGCTAACCTCAACCGCTTGGCATTTTCAGCATAATCTGGATATTAGAGGGCGATCCCCGTCTACCTCTGTAGCCGCAAAGTGACTATTCATTTACGTTATAGTATAAGTATGTATGTACGTTTAAGGACTATACGTGCCACATTTATATATCTATAAGTATGTATATACAGGTATGTAATAACTATTCGCATCTAGTGCTCGTACATTGAGTATGCTGGTTTGTGTTCTGGCTCCTGTGCCCGGCAGCTTGTGTCTCTCCATTTCGCTGCCACTAATGCGCACCAAACACTTTAGTTTAGCTTCAGCTTACCCCCGCCGTTGTGCCCCAGCACTTCGTCAAGTTTCAACCAGCAACCAGACCAGCGTAATTAACGACGATTCTATTGCAATTGTGGCAATTGTTTTTGGCTTTGATTCCCAGTGCTGCTGCCACTTCGGCTGCTACCAACATTTCTTCCTCATCCCACACTCTTCTTCCTTGCTTTCACTGCGCTTTACTACTTTTATTGCCACTCTTCTGCTAGTATTTTCCCAACTTTTCGTTATTGCCATTGTTATTATTGTTGTTATTATATGTATATTTCTGTTATGCTTTGATGTGCATATTCTGTTTCTGCTCTGTGGTATGTTGCAAGTAGCGCAAAGATTTGTACTTTTTACTTGCATAATATTTATTTGTAGTTCGAAATAATTTCGCTGTTGTGGCACTTCTAATATATATTTTAATTTTTTAAGTGATGTGGTTCTAGTCCATGTTTTTTTTCTATCCTTATGAATGTGGGTACAAACATTTTCACATACATACATACATAGGTACATGTTTCTGTATGCATGTTGGGGTACTTCTTTCGATGCTGGGCGCCTCCTCAACTCAGTACTCACTACGAATGTTTTTACACTCTCATTTACTATAGTAAATACATTTCAGCCAACGTCGGGCTGAGTCGATTTAGCCATGTCCGTCGCTCCGCTTGTTTGAATGCAATCTAGTCCCTCAGTTTTGCAGATATCCAACTGAAATTTGGTAAGTGGGCAAAATCGGACCACTATAACATATAGCTCTCATACAACTGATTGTTCAGATTGAAGACTTTTTGTTATCTCATCCATTTATGCAGAGGGAAGATTAAATTTTCACTTATTGTCAACACAATGACTAAGATCAGGTGGGTTTTGGGGTTCGAAAAACGAGAAACCAAATTGATTATGTTGTGATAGACGGATGGCACGTTGCCAGTATTTAAAACGTACGTACTCTCCGAGACCCAAACATCGACTCGGACAACTATCTTCTTGCAGCCGAGATAGTCAAGTAGGGCGCCCGGACGCAACACGCGATATGTGGGACCGCTATACGAAACTGAAGAGGTGAGCGCGACCTATTTGAAGCAATAAGAAGAAAGCAACCGAAGTACGTGAATGCGCAGAGCTTGAAATGCTGGCCGACAGGAAAAACGCTCGAAAGTTATCAAGAGATTTATGGTCTGATTATGCATCACTTCGCAAAACTTCGCAAAACTTCGCAAAACTTCGCATAAACTCCAAATTGTAATTTCGTATGTACTTTTTATGTATTTTGTATGTATTCCATTGCACGGAAATTAGCAAAACTTTTAAAAACTTAGCGATGTGTTGAGTTGAGGTTTTGCTTCACATTTTCTTAAGTTACATATTTATTGCACTGGTACAAATGGTTGTGCGAAGTATGCATTATCAGACCTTTAGGCGATTTACGGAAGGTTTCAATACCAGNCGTGACTAAGCAAAATATTTGTGGATTACTTGAGGTGGGTCTACAATTTGTGCAGTGGCTTTCGGCACTCCCGCCTGAAAAAAAAAACCTAGTGCAATTTTACGGAAGCTGCTATACACCTTAACTTGGATAGACAAAAACCGCAGCCACCCGAATTGGGTAGTTGCATGGTTCATATTCAATCTCAAAAGCAAGAGCTACGTGACATTATATTGCTACCTAGGAGGCTAATTTTTGTGTAACAAATTTTTTTGCGTCATAGTCTATAAGAGCTGATTCCTATAGATTTTTGTAGGCAGAATCGGAATCTGACCTTAGAAATTTCAGATCGGCTCTTGTTTTTAAGACATTTGATTTAAATTTCTACTTTAAAAATGTTAAAATCAGGGACCGAAAACAACAGTTATGTTTTTTTTTAACAGTTAAGGTTGGCCAAATGTTTTTATGGCCGAAATAAAAGTGCTTTCCTAATAATAAACAAACCGATTACCAAAATTAAACAAGTTTGTTATCAAATGAAAGAGAACTAAAATAACTTTAAAACTTAAATGTTTGAACGGGAAAATTTCATGCTATAGCTACTCGTTGCGTATTTTTTTTTCAACTTGTTTTTGTAACTTATGTTTATAGAAGCTAAATTTTTAGCTTTTGTTCTAAAAGAGCAATGTTTTGCTTTTTTACACATTTTTCAAAAGATTCTACCAAACCCCATTATTCCTTTATAGATGTCTAAAAAATGTCAAAAAAAAAGTTTATTTTGACACTTTGAAGCCAAAATATCTCAAAAACTGGTGCCAATCTAATATTTCATATTCTGATTCTACGAAAAAATCCAATAAGAATCCAGGGTTCACTTCCCGCGCCGCAAAAATTTTGGAAATTTTGTTGGCCTGGGTAGATAATATATCAGCTACAGGTTGATTAATAAATAAGTGAATACTGAAAAATAGAAATCCATGTTAAACCATGCCTCCCCTATCGTTTCTCCTGTCATACATATTATTTTTCTAACTAACAAATGTGAGTGAAGAGCGGTATCTGAGTGCGTGGGCTTTCTGTTATAATCACCAGGTCTACTCAAATCTATAAGTTCGTTCGGCCAACACAGGGTACATAACGTTGTACTTCTAGTACAATAAAAAATTGTGTTTACTGTAAATTAAAATAATATTTATGTTCCCCTGGCATTAAGGAATCAGAATTCTGCACAGCGTATGTGTAAAATTGATTATAATTTCCGACCGGAAAAAGAAATAAGCAAGTTCTTTTCTAATCGCTCTGTTTGCCCTCGCCGAGAAATGGCAGACATTGTAAGTAATTAGTGCGAAGTGCAGGAAAAATTTAAATGAAAAGAAATTAACACTTAAGAAGTAAACGGCGCCCTGTTGCACACTTTATAACACAATTTTCGACTCATTTACAACAGCGATTGTGTTTGACGATTGCGTTCAACCGGCAATAATACAAAGTTCCCCGCCTACCATTCCAAAACTTCTGTTCACTTCAGACAATTCCAAAACATCACTTCTACATAAGTTTATGTATTTTCCTGCCTTCTCCCTTTTTCCCTCGCACAAATTCCAACGTATCACACTGATGCTGATTTTGTATGGGCGCTGGCGGAGTGCTTCCTTGTGTCAATTCATCTACTGGCGGGGCGTGTTTTCTGGCACCTTCGAGTTGTTGTTGTTGTTGTTGTTTGCGCAGTTAAGCTTAAACTTTTTCAAAATTTATTTGCAAGTTTTCTAATTTGTTATTCTCCCATTTTAATATCCAATCTCATTTACTAGAGTCATTTATTCAGCATGCCATCCGCTTCACTCCACCTGAGCTTAAACTGTTAGCGCTAGTGCGTTGGGAGGTGCTGCCGGTACAAGTTCACCTTTCAAAAGACAATAAATATAAGATGGCGTCTATATGTATGAGGAACATAAGTATATATGTATGTAAGTATGAATGCATATGGCTGCAAATGTTGGGGGGCAAGTAGAAATAAGTGTCGCTGTGGCCGCTATTTTCGCACGCAATTGTTGCTTTCGTCGTACATACATATGTACATAGATACTTCGTCGCTGTTGGCATTTTTACGTTGTCACAGGATTTGTCGCACCTTCGCCAGTTTTCGTGCTGCAATGGAATGCCTGTTTACATTTATTACTTTGCTCAACTTAAAGTGAAAAATTTCCATAAACATTCTTTGAAGCAACATAAAGTTTTTATTAAATTCTATCGGCAAAACACGGCGTAGAGCAACAACTCAGAGCACTGGGAGGAAACATGTATCTCTTAACAAATGAGTGTAGAATACTTAAGTTGCTCTGGAATTGTCAAAATGAGAAACACTTGCTTTGAGTATCTAATATTAAATCTACATTAGTTGTAGAAAATTAGTGAAAAGAGTATAGATGTGGAGCCGACTTAAGCCATATAGTATGTACGTTGTATAGTTACTTCAAGTAAGTAATGCGAAACGAAATACAGTTAGGCTACACATTTAAATTGGTGAATTAAAATCACACTGAACTGAGAATAATTGAGTAAAAGTGGGAGCTAAGATGACTGAAAGCTAAGTGGGTCTAAGGAGGAAAGTTTAGATATGTCGGTATCTAACGTGGAAGTTACGCCCGCTACAACATCCAGAGCTTAGTCCCGACAGAGTTACGCGGGTCTCTCGAGACAGCTGAAAATCGTCTGCGTTTGGCTGGCTAAGCTCCGGCATTTACGGGACGAGAGTCGTTGTTTAGTGCTTGTCTGTACAAATCGTGTCGATTAGTTGTGTATTTGGGTCTATATCACGGTCGGGAGTTCATAGAGATAACTTTGAAGGTGTACAGAAGGTGGCTCTACTTCCAAAAAGTATCTGTTCGGGGTTTTTTATACGGTAGCAGCCTTTAAGGAATTACGTGCACAGCAAAAATTATATACCCTGGCGAGTAGCATTGAGGCATCGCTGTATAGGTGGTCTTCTGGCCACATCCTAAGTTATCCCGTTGATATTCTGAATGCGGTGGTTTGGTAGGTCTGTGACTTTATTCACTGCGTCTAACTGTTCCTCGGTGAAAAAATTGCTGCATTATAATAGGGATGAAACGATACTTGGAATTAGTATCGATACCTGAAAAGTATCGAATAGTGTGCGTTATCAAAACGCGTGTTAAGCGCCTGTCATGTGAACGGGGTCTAATAGAGTTACTCAGTGAGTTTAACATCGCGTTGACACGTTCGTACTGAGAATTCATCCCGTTTACTCTTCCACTCGAACAGCTGGGCCTTGTGTACGTCGCATTATATCGAGCTTGGGGAAGCAATTGGAGCGTACTTATATTCCTTGCATCATATCGACTTCGTCGTAGTAGTAGTGCTGGTAATTAAGCAACCATAAAGAACGAGGCGCTTTGTAATAACAGTGGAGCAAGAATTGCTAAAGCCAAATTTGGCATAGTATCAGGTCTCGATACGAGTATTTGTTTATCGATATCTACTCAGCACTTGGTTCAAAGGTATCGACATCAAAAGTACTTGGCATCGAACGAAAAGTATTTAATTGTATTGTTTCATTCCTACTTGTTTTATGTTGAGTGTTAGAATCTTGTTGCGGCTTTATGCGTGGCTTGGGGCATGAGAGCAGTGAAACTGGTGGCAAAATAGATTTCTTTTGTTTGTATTTTCGTTCTACCCTAATTTCCTTCACTCCAGCCGATAGGAACGAACTCTACCGGCAATTAGTTGTGTTAAGTAAAGCTCAGCTTGAAGAGCACAGCAGCTGACTGACGGAGGTGAGCTAATACACTTCTGGTGTTCGCGCCAAAACGATACCGACCAATAGTGAAGAAAATAGAAAAGAGGGATGACGTAAAAAACCATAAAAGGGGCGTCACCTTTTTCTCTTATCTAGGCGCTTTCGTTGTCCGCCGCATCATGGCTATTAATCAAGCCTGTCATTAATCTTACGATAAATATTATACCTAGCATTTCTCTATGAATTGCGAGTGTAGGCAAATTAATAAGCTTTAGACGACTAGTGTAAGGGGGGAGATTTTCGTCTGAATCCGAGTTAAAATCGCGCAATGCAAAAAGCAAGGATTGCTTTTGAATTGATTCAATCCTATCTGAATGAACTTGGTAGCGGGGATTCCAGAAAATAGATCCATATTCTAGTATAGGTCTAACTAAAGTGGTAAAAAGAGCTTTGGTAACATAAGGGTCTTTGAACTGTTTTGATCATCGCTTTACAAATGCAAAAACGCCTTTGGCTATATTGACTCTAATATTGATATGATGGTACCAAGATCGACAAAATTGGATACCTGCTCCAGATTAGAATCTGAAATTGAATAAACAGCTGGTTGAACAGCCCTTCGAGAGAAACACATAACTTTACATTTTCTAAGGTTAAGTGGCATATAATTTGCATTACACCAACTAATCCCGTTGTTCAGATCCGCTTGCGTTTTTGTGGAGTGGTATTATGAAAGATTCTTTCCAAGCTGACGGAAAAACGCCATGTTTTAGTGGCAAGTTGAATAGAGTTGTTAAAGGCTCACAGATATTCTTAGCGCTGTTTTTAAGGAAACAGATCAGAAAATTACCTGATCATCCAGGCTTAAATGACGCTTTTAAGGTTTTTAAATATTGTAAAGCTTCATCGGAATAAATTAATGGAATAAATGCGGAGGTAATCGTACAAAGTTCATACGGATAGTATCCGCTCGTAGAGGAGTCTACCGAATAATTGGACCTAAAGAATTGAGCCAACATATTGGAAATGGATTGGCTGTCGCTAGACATAGTTTCATAAAACGAAATTTAATTTATGTTGTACCGGTCGAGCTACCAGTTTGGTTTTGTTTAATGTGATTTGTATAGGTGCCAGGAGAATCATTTAGACTGCAGGTGAGCTGGAAAATCTAGTAGAAGTGGCGCCAGTCAAGGTGGTAAATCGCGTAACTGGCAATGTCGGTACCGGATTTAGCTGGCGCAACCTCACAGAAGCTTTTAATTGGTTGCATATTAATCAAGGCGTCCGGATTGATGAGAAAGACCTGCAGACCTTAGTGAAGTATTCTACCCTCGCCGTATTCCATGGGGCACCATCGGAACGTACAATTATTGATGGGAGTCCCTGAGCTGCCGATTCAAAGTTGGGATAAGGCAACTTTTAACCCAAATTTTGAGATAGGGCGTTGTTGAAAAGTTTACTGCGATTGGGCGTTTTCAAACTGGCTGCCGAGATAGGTCGAACCTCCACTCAAGTGTCGATATGTTCCAAAAAAATTTGTGGAGAGGTAATGATTTTCGTTCTAACAATTTTTTCTAGTATAAAATTGAGCAAAAACTTGTTATTTCCTTGGAAAGTTTCTCTCTTCTTCGACAATCTTTTTTAATTTTAATGGTCGTATTTTTCTCGTTGAGGATCAAATGTCTGCCAAAAGTATATGTATTTTTGTATATACATACATATGTACTAGGAATGTTAATCCCGGCCTATTTATGCCCCGAAACTTGATTTTCGGGATTTGTAATTTGCACTGATGGCTATAAAAGAAACTCATTTTCTTGACCAGTGTTGGTTATATTTCTTTTTTTTTATAATTAATATTTGTTTTATAAATGTTTAACTCATTGTACATATAACAGCGCGCGATAGTAAATTGTGAACACAAATATCAATATATTCGTGAAACCATGAGCCAAATATAGTAAAATTGCGTTTTTAGTTTTTCATTCTGACGTCAGTAGTTCAAAAATTATTTAAAAAATTCAGTGAAATGTGCTTAGAGAAGAAGTACGCGTATCAAAGTAAAGAGGATATTCTGCAGAATCAGAAGAATCAAATTAAATTGATTTTGTGCATACGCAATGGTAAGTATCTAAAATTGTATCCTTAAAATTTCGCAATATTTGTTTTTAAAAAAATTATATGTAAAGGGGTTATATGAACTCGATAAAATCCCCGAATTTCATCCTTTTATCTTTATCAGCTTAAAAATTACCTATTCGTCCTTTGTGAATCCAAAAAAATTTAATTTTTTAAATTCTGAAAAATTTCCTCTTTCCTTTACTACCCATATTTTTATTCTGCATTGCTTTGAATTTTTTTATTAACTTTCGGAATTAATCGTATCTTTGAAACTACAAAGTCCTTTAAAATAAATCCTGACGTAAGTGAGAAAAAAAATCGCCACTTTAAATAAAACAAGTAATTTTTAGCAAAAAAAAAACCGACTTCAACTCTCATATAAAAAAATATATATATATATATATATATATCATAATCCACTAATCGGATCTTAACCAGATTAGCATTGGACCAAAGTTATGCGGTAACATACATAAAAAAAATTAAAAGAATTTAAATAAAAATATTCCGACGAACTGATAACCTCCTCCTTTTTTGGAAGTCGGTTAAAAAGAGGTTTCAAACCCATTTATTTGGTACAAAAGATAGAAGCATTTTTTTCGATTTAAGTTTGTGAAAAGTAATGAATATCTAAATCCCGGGACTAATCCCTAATGTGTACTCGCTAATATGCACATACACTCATATGTGCATTGTATGCATACAGAGTACCCAGACGGCACAGGTTTATTTCAACATCACACACACTCTAAAACAAAAAGGTATCATACAAAAATATCAGTGGCAGCCAACATTAGAGACAAATTCAATTAAAAAGATGAATGAGCTGGTGCCATGCCTGCTGGCTGGTTTTGTCAATGAGAACAACTGAAAATGGTTGGTGGCTGCTTTCCACGCCAGTGATACAAACTCCAACAAACAATTGGGCGACGGGAAGTAGGCACGACTAAATCCGGGTAATGAGGCACATTAAGTGCACGCACCGCGAACAGAGTGCCGGTATTTGACGCAAGTTCCCAAAACTGCCAAAGTATATACCTACAGTGTGCAGTAGTGGGCGGGGATGGAGTACATTTGCCAGCAGTTACCGTTCCACCAACCATTGCTTGCTATTGTTTTGCCGTTGTTTTGAATGTTCACGCTGTCATTGATGATTGCGCTGCTGCTGTTTTGGAACACTGGTCGTGCGTGAAAGTTTCGAAATTTATTGCGATACGCTGAATGCAACCCGACCGCTACGCTAATAGGCGAGTGGCACCCGCATCCGCATTTTTGGAAAACTTACCGGCCATCAACGTTATTAGTCAGTGAAGAGGTAGAAAATATTAAAATAATTGTGGACGCGTGCGTGCGTGCAAACAAAGAATAATTAGAGCAATAAGCTAAGTAGCGATTAAAATCCTTTAGCACGACGTTTTTCATCGCCAAAAGAGTTTGATGCGAAGGATTTTAGAGTTTTATATCATTTCCAGTATTGACTACATACTTTAACGTTTTTACGCAATAAAACGTTATTATTTAAAATGAAATATTTGCGCGTTTATCAAAATGTTTTTTAAAGGACAGAAATTAATGTGCAAAAAGATTTTAAGAGAGAGTCGCATTGGAGCGCCTTAGTTATGTAAACCCGTACATAATGGCAGCTATCATTTAGTCCCAATTTTCTTTTATTTGATATTTTATTTCATTAGCAATAAGCCAGGGACCAAACATAACAGTTATTAATGAAAATTGTCATGGAAAAATTCACTCTCAAGGAAATGTTCTACAACTAAGTGATACATACCAATCGATTTCTTTTTCCACCGAGACTCAAATTTGAAAATAAATTTTTATTTGCAATTTTTATGCAAATTTAAAAAAATAACAATTATTTTTCATTTTTATATTATATGCCTTAGATAACAGTTATTGAAGACTTTTATTTATAACCGTCATCAATAAAAACCAGTGAGAGACTTTTACTTTTAAAAGTCATGAAATATAAATCAGTCTCCGACTTTTTTAGATCATTCGTATAAAAGTCATTAAGATTTTTCGCAGTAGGGAAACAAAAGTTTACTACGACTTATACAAATCGCTTTTATAAGTATGATTTAAAAAATAAAGGTCAGTGATTGATTTTTATTTGTGACTTTTATATATAAAAGTCCTTGATAACTGTTATCTAAGACACATAAATTAAAGAGCAAAAATAACTGTTAGATATTTGCAAATTATTTAGATAAAAATCAAAAATAATTGTATTTTGGAATTACAAAATAAAAGTCAGAAATAACGGTTATTTAAGGAGTAATTAAGCGCGGCTGCTATCGTGTAGTGGTAGGGCCTGGGTTCAATCCCTGGTCAAAACAGTATCGCAAAAATATAGAAAAAAAGGTTTTTTCTTAACAGCTGTCGCCCCTCGACAGGCAATGGCAAACCTCCGAGTGCATTTCTGCCATGACAAACAGTTTCTCATAAAAATATAAACGCCGTTCGGGGTCAGCGTAAAACTGACATATGTGTAAGCGCCAATCTATTATTATTTTTATTAAGGAGTAGTTAAATAAAAGTCAAAAAATGATTGTTAAAGAGAGTTTTTTTAATAAAAGTTGTAACTGGCACAGTCACTGCAATAAGCAGTTTGGTCATCAGAGTCCAAATATCACAATTTGTGGCTGGCTTCGGCCAAGTAAACTGGACGCTGGAGGAGCCAATCAGCCGTGAAATGGTGCACCATCAGATATATGTGAATATTCGCTTCAGTGGTTCACCGGGTACTGCAGCGGCTGTTTGTACGTACATAGATGTCAACGTCTGCAAAGCAGTGGTCGGTCTTGGGGCAAGCACTTCTCTTTATAAATGATAAACCGGGAGAATTCGTGCCCTGATCTTTAGAAACCCACGCATCTACCAACGTTCTACAGCTGCATAAAGAAGCAGCGACTTCGTAGCTTGCGTAGTACCATATACTTAGTTATATCGCTCAGTCCGTTGAACGAACAAGTATCTCGACACTATTGGCATCAAGAAGATTTTCCTCCGCGCCCCGATGTGCCCAACGCATTCAACGGACATATGAGCTGGTAAAGGACATTTACCAGTGCTTTCCCCACCAAGACTGAAAGACTTGAATACAACAGTGGACAAATTAGAGAGTTTTCGTTCCTCATTAAGAAGTATACGCAAACGGCCAGTCCGTTTATTAGTTTGTAGAGGCTAATACGACGAAAACCGAAACTGATTGTTGTAGTACAAGGTTATACAAATAGACAATCACATGTTTAAGATTAAATTGATAAGACCTGAGATTGACGCGCACGCATTCGTAAACGAGTAACTTCCTAAACTTCCACGAACCCGAAAGAACTGTCACAAGAGAGAGGGCCTCGCTCTACGGAAAGCAAAGTAATAACGTTTGATAATTCTAGCAAACGGGGTTGCAGAGCAAGTATTGTAACAACAAACACGACGACCGTTGGCGGATATTGAGAGTAGTCTTAAACTATGGTGCGAACACTCGTCTATGACTGACGATAATATCTGCGAACTTCGCCAAAACATACTGAATCAAACTACTAATTCTCGCGTAGTGGGTTAAATATTGAAGTCTGCTTCCAACGAAGGGATCGAACCTTATTCTTGTATTTTTAAAAGAAGAATCAATACTTAGGCTTTAGTTTCTATAGCACCAATTAAAAGGCCAAGAAAATATTTAGCAAAAGACACTATGAAGATTAGCAGTTTCAGGGCTAGTTGTATAAGTAATGTCAAGTCGGTGCTTTACATGTTAATAATATATCATCGGTGATACTGCAAAACGGTCTATGTCTATTAGTATCTTTGGCACTTAGAAGGTTTCTTACGTGCACCGGATTGCGTCTGTAATACCCTAATGAACGTTACACCCTATTACACCCTAATAAACGAATGACAAAACTGTCTACCTTAAATAAAATATAAAATATCAATTAAGCACCAGTGGTAATAAGTTACATAAAACGTTTTGCAGTATCACCGACGATATACAAGGCAACAGCCACTGTAATCATGAAATGTAGTTCTAACTGCATTAAAATAGCTATGAAGGAATTTTGCTCAATTTTTCGATTTGATCCACAACACAGAGAACCACTTTTAAAAATCAGAACATCAAAATCCACAATGTGTGCTAATTTTAAATACGCCATTAAATTCCCAAGGCTTTTTTAAATATACTTTTTTTTTCTGATTGAGTGTGGCTTGATTATCTGGCAGCGCTCGTGTCGTAGAAATACAATAACCAAAATTAGAGGTAAGTACATATCGTGTATGTATGTGCATATTTAAGCCCATATGAAAGCATAAAGTTTGCATTGACATGCATTTTTAGCTTGGATTTAGAATTGAAGTTACTTCAGGCTCATAAATACCCACACAAATATATATAATATGCGGCTATTAACAGAGGCATAGCAAAATTTTTTTAAGAAGGGTCAAACAGGTTTGAACTAGGGGACATATAAAGCCCATCCTTGCATTTTTTCAAAAATGGGTTTTGTGTACCTGTGTTATTACTTTTCAGATGTCAATCCAAATTTAAAACGAGTAATTGAAAAAAATTAAACAACACTTTTCTTAGTGGTTAATAAAACAAAGAATAATCAATCCTCGCGCCACCTAACGGCTAAATTTTTATTAAATTATTTCTTTCGATTTAATTAATATACGATACGGACCATAAATGTGGATTTTACAAATATCTCGACTCCTGCGCCATCTATCGGGAGTTATTCCTTTTCATGTAATATTCATTTCAAATACGAACTATATCGGACTATAAATTGGGGTTGAAACGCCTCGACACCTGCGCCACCTACCGCTCCTCTTTCAAATTGCATTGTCATTCAGCTAAGTTTGACGTCTTTAGCTTATACAAAATTCTTCCATGGATCCATATATATATGTAAAACTTCCATTTTGCTAGTTTATTCAAGGTGTATTCCCCAACATAAGAGTGTCGATATATTGCCCACAGAAAGAGAGATCCTTAAATTACTTTATACTTTTCACAGTTTAGCATTGGATTAACAAATTCTCACTGGAAAAAGTAACCTTTTGTAAATTTATGAGAAACGCTGTACCCGCTCGACCTGGGAATCGATATCGAATGCAACTCGATTCAAAGCTTGGGGAGAAAACAGCTGTCATTTTATTCGATTCGAATACGAATGCCACGATTCGGGCCCAGATGGAAATGGACTTGACTTCAGTTTGCATTTCCGACGTGCGTCAATTCGCACAGAGTATAAACGACTGGTAAGACGGTGCATATGGAAAAAACACCTAACAAAACTACACAGCTTCAGTATGTTTTATCTTGGCTAGGAAGCGCGTCTTCTATTTTCCCATTTTTAATTTTGTTTAAGAATGACTGCGGTTTGAAGGAAAGCAGAGAACATATATATATTTTTGTTTCCTTAATTTCCTGAATCATCCCTGTTATGATATGACAATTCATTATTTGTGGTCGTTTACAAAAACTCTGCAAACCAAAGTTCCCAAAATTTTTGCGAAATCTTTAAGATTATCGGAAATCTGTTGTGTAGACATGAGCTCAAAATAAATTCTCTGTGCAGAGCTATTGTATCTCTACCAATTGTTTTCTCCGAAATTTCGTAAAAGACTGAAAGTGTGAAATTTGAATAGGGTATGGTTCATTCAAAGGTTCACTTTGTTTCAGTGAATGATATTCAAGGAGGACATATGTCGATTCTTATACATTACTACAAAGTTTAAATTCGAAGATATGAAAATGTGAACCTCCTGCCTCACTTCTGCCTACGCCTATGGAATTTCTTTTGAGTTAATCATAAGAAATCGGACTATTTGCAAAAAGAAATAAAACTGTCTTGGGTAAGGTTATATTTCAAAAAATATATACACCGTCCTATTATTGGCGTGTAAATGTAAACAAATAGGTGAAATAGCAGGTACAAAGTTAAGCTAAAAAGAGTGAAAAAAGCTGAATCGACTGTGTTGAATGCAATGCACACAACACACTCTAGGCATAAAGCATAAGGTTAGTGCAGGATTAAGGCAGGCCAACTAAATAGAATGGCGAAGATGGAAGCGATGATTTAGAAGATTGTAAGAGTTTAGCCGACTTAATGCTTATCCGCTACAGTCACTAGTAATCTCCCATTCCCCCCTGCTGCCCATACAACACAACGTACTTGATGATGCTACTGAGATTGTTGCATCGGCTTTGTATTGCAAGCGTCTGTTGAAAGTCCACTTCCGGCGGTTGGTATATGCTTCCGTTGCAAGCTACTTAAGGCAACAAACGCGCTGTAATAATAATAATAAAAATGTTAAAAAAAAAACAATCAACAACACTCAAAGTGTAACATACAAGTAGCACAATTATGCGAGTGAACACTCACTCTGAAATTAGAGAAGTAGGAGTGTGTGTGCAGAATGAATAGAAAAATTGGAAGAAGTGTAGTAAAGTCATCTTTGCCACTTCCACCCACCATTCAACTGTCCAAAGCTGCCCACGTATTGCATATTCCAAAACAATAAAACCAAACAAAAGACACGTCGCATACGAAGCTCAGCGGCGGCGGTAGCGGCAATATTGCCCGTCGACCCATGCAAGCGCCATCGGCAAGATGCCTTCAGTTTCGAGCATCTGCGTCGCACGTACCTACATAGCACACACAAATTTGTTCAGTATTCCACAACAGAGTGTATAAGATTGTAAAATAGCATTTGAATGACGGCCCCATGACGGTGCGGAAAGTACGGGAAGCACTTCTGTGCGCACAGCTTTGTGGTAGCTATCTTTTTGTCTGTCTGTCTGCACCCCGGTCTATGTATTTTCGCCTGACTTTCCGCAGTTGAGTGGCATCGCGTCAAGTGCCTTACGCTGATTTGTACCTTCACATTGTTGTAACAGCCGCTGTTTTTTATTTAGAATTTTTTCTTAGTCTCTGGCAGTGCACTCCTCCATAAGCCTCAAAAAGTCGACCCCCTGGACGGCCTGAAAACAAGTCCTTGAGCACGCAGCAACCGCCAAGAAATGAAAGGAAAATGAAGGCATTGAATATGAGTGTCTAAAAGGAACACGAAATAGTATTTATGTACACAACGCAAGAAATGCGCACGAACCAACACACGGGCATGGAGGTGGTTGTGGGGTAGAGGTATAGGTGGAAAAAAATATATGCAAAGCAGCGTGCAGAGTTTAAAAAAATACGCAACCGCACGCATACGGCTAATGAAGGGGACTCATCGCCCGGTGAAATCTGCGAAACAGGGTGCGCCGGCAATATGCAAAAGTTTCCAATAAAGCAATTTAAAATTCAACGGATGAACATCAGTTTGTTAGAAACAAAGAAAAATCCGATAGGAATAGGGTGGTAGTAATTTAAAGAGCATGATTTGCCTAAAAAATATGTTACACAATTCGTAAGTTGTTTTTAAGTATTTTCGAGAAAAACAATAAACTTAAAAATCATTCAACGCCCGGAATAGGGCAACCGCCCAACCAGATGCCCAAACCCCGAGCTTGAAAAAATAATAATTATTCTAGAATGAGCATGATCGACTCTCAAATCACTCCCGCCGCTAAAGAAGTTTTAACTTCAAAAATTGCGTAACAAATGTTGTTAACGAACGGATATTCTAGCGAAATCCACAATAAAAGGATAAACTCAGAACCTTCATCTTGACCCAAGAATGATAGAATAGAGGATTGCGTCAATCGAGCTGTTTCGCTGCATCGCACAGTGTTTCGACTATAAGGATGCAGGTGGAAAAATTAAAAGTCATAAATACAAAATTTCACTCATTTGCAATTAGTATTAACCAGATATTGAGTAACCGGGCCTCAATGTCGTGGAATATTCAGGTGAAGGTATTTATCAGTTAGTTGGTATTTTCCTATTTTTCTTATCAAACAATTGACTTTTAAATGTGAGTGCCAAATATTATTATTAAAAAATGTGTTAGTACCGGTGCGTCAGGTCTAGAAATTAGACGCATGTTTTAGAGAATTGTATGTAGAGATAGTAAAAATTATTATGTCTAATTTTTGGGTACGCAAAATTTTAGATGCAAACAAACACTGGGTTGCTTCGCCGAAGCATGACTTTCCGGGGTTAAAGGACACAAAAGTATCTTGTCTCAAAAGTGGTCTCCATACAGCAGTATGCTAGATAAATACACATTACGGAAGAAATAATTTGTATGTATGTATTACATATGTACTAGGGTAATTGATTCGATTTTTTCAAACCGGTTTCCCCCGTTTTTTTTTCAATATATCCAGGCAGTTTTTTTTTCAAATCTTGTTTTTTTCGAACAACGGATAAACCGGTTGCATCTGGTTTATTACTTGTTTTTTTTTTTTATCAAACAAACCGTTTTTTTTTTCATTTCAGTCAAATCTTGACCTCTCAATAAAAACCTCGATTTCTTCAAAGTTTTCAAGGCGTTTTTTTTTCAGTTTAAGGGAAACTCATTAATATTTTAAAAATTATATCCTAGGTTATTTGGAGTTTGATTTCAACAAAGAAATGGTTACCACATAAACGTTTTCTACGTGTTTGGCCGAGCTTCTCCTACAATTCGTGCTCTGGTTTTTGATGTTGTGACAAGAGATCTTCATTCCAAAAAAGCGTTTTCTTATGGCAGAAGCGTGTAAACTTGGAGTTTTTCCATTGTTTGTCGAGGGGCGACCGCTACTTTATAAACCTTTTTTTTATGTTGCCGAAAAAGGTAAAAAAATGCAATTAAGTATTAACCAAGTAATTATTAAGCAAAAAACAAAACCGACTTCAATTCTCATATAAAAATTTAAAACTATCCGTAATTTTTTCATGATCCAATGAGAGGATTCAAACCAATTTACTATGGGAGCACTTGTGAGGTAACACCTTTTCTTTAAAAAAAAAATATATAGAAACCGGTTTACGTGGTCCAAAGATATGCGGTAATATACATAATAAAAAAAAAATATTCCGACGAATTGGTAACCTTTTCCTTTTTATGAATTCGGTCAGAAAATTAAAAAAAACCTAAGGTTAATTTCATTCATGGAGGCGACATTGTGAAACAATAGAAACGTTGCCTGAAGCCTCGCGTCTGCATAAAATTTGATCAAAGGAGTCTTCCAATGGGATCGGCCTCCTAAGGAGGCAAGATGGTACCTTTACAAATAATAACAGGGAGTCTCTAAATTACCTACTTCAAGTGAATTCTTCTGAACCTTTCAAAGTTGCGAGTGGTGATGGGATCTTCCCAGCACTACTGCAAAGAAGTATTGAGGATATAGTTTATCCCCTGATCTGCAAAATCAGGGCTAGTTATTACTGGGAATATATACCGTATGCTTGGAGGGAGGGGTCCGTTTTATTTATTCCGAAATCGGGCAACAGGCCCCTTGACTTAGCTAAGTCATACCGACCTCTCAAGTAGCACACTGGTGTATAACTTGGTGTAAATTTGTGAACTTTGGTGCAATTAATCAGATTTATACCGAAATTCGTAAATCTACACCAATTTATGCACCAGTGTGCTACTTGAGCTATTAGCCTAAATTCCTTCACTCTCAAAACTTTAGAGAGATTCTTAGAGCTCCATATTAGGCGGAGACTTAACACTTTCACTCCCTTACATCACACACAATTCGTGTATATTAAAGGAAAATCAACAGACTCGGCCCTACAATATTTGGTTAGTAGGATCGAAAGTGCCTTCGAGGCACTGTGGACATTGAGGAGGCTTTCGATAATACTGCCTATGGATCTATCTTAAGGACATTGGTCCAAAGAGGCTTGGACCCTACTACTGTTGGTTGGATCGACGCTTTGCTTCGTGAGCGTGAAATTATATCGTCCTTGGGCAATACTCAAGTGAAGATTAAAGCCGTGAGAGGCTGCCCACAGGGAGGGGTCCTTTCTCCCTTGCTTTGGTCACTTGTTGTGGATGACCTCTTAATCAGACTACATGAGTATAGTTACGATGATTTCGGATACGCAGATGACCTTGCAATTATAGTTAAGAGAAACTTCGGCAGTACTGTCTCTGACGTTACATGCGCAGCTCTTCGCGTGGTCTCAAACAGGGTTGGAAATATGCAGAATCTCTGATTCCATGACTAAGGAGGTCTGCTTTGGTAGAAAATTCCAAGTGATAATCCCCGATCGCGAAGATTGGGCAAACAGGCTCCCTACCCTTGATCTCAGATTTGTATGTACACTGGTACACAGATGGTTCAAGGATGGCGGATAGAGGAGGAGCAGGCATCTTTGGACCTAGCACCAAACTTGGCTATTCCCTTGGGCAAATGGCCCACGGTGTTTCAGGCTGAATCAGTCGCAATCTTAAATTGCGCAAAACTAAACCTTGAAAAAGATTTAAAGGGCGCATTTGTAGTTATCATTTCAGATAGCCAAGCAGCTATCCGGTCTCTTTCAAACAGGACTATCAAATCAAAGTTGGTTTGAGACTGCTTTGACAAGCTACAAGTTTTGGCAGCCAAAAACACAGCTACACTGTGCTGGGTACCAAGCCATTGCGGAATTGCAGGCAACGAGATCGCTGACGAGTTGGCACGTAGTCTCAGTTGGTCCTCTTCGAGAGCCATAATAACTGAGTGGGTACACTCGGAACGCAGTAAGTACTGGGGAGTGGTGGGGGGCCCTAGACAGGCCAAGCTCTTCGGCTACCCTTTTAACAGAAACGACATTGTCCTACCAAATAGAAATGACATCAGGCTACTCTCTGGGTATCTGACTGGACACAACCAGGAATGCCGGCACTGCCTCGAGCCTGATGAAATTTCGGAGCATATTCTCTGTCACTGTCTGGCTTGGGCCAGACAAAGACTGGTTTATATTAAATCTTCGATGGTCGAACCCTCT
>NW_016167488.1:0-18646 GCF_001687245.7 Rhagoletis zephyria
GCATCGAATGGGCAAAGTTACGCCGCGCTACCAAATCACCCACTGTGCCCTCGACCATTGGCGAGGAGAAGTCTTGGAATCCATTTATGCGTGTACACGAGGCCAATGTGCAAAAGCATGCTAATGAACAGGATCCCATTAAGACTATGGGCAGCTTGCGCAGGGAAAAGGACAACTTCAAAGCTTAGGGAAGGAAATGAGGGCGAAGAGAACAAAGAGTGCTGTTGATGATGGTGGTACTGTGGAAATAGGCGCACATTTAAGTTTTGTTTTTACATATAGGGTTATGTATCTTTTGTTGGTTTGGTTGTTTATATATACATATGTACATAGAAGTCTTTATATTACTTCGGGGCATGATAAAAATATAGTAAGGTAGAACCGCTGAGAGGCACTCTTAAAATTCTTGACGTTTCCTAGCAATTCGATTTCAAAATTTACTCACAAACTAGCACACACACATTTTAACTTTCAATCTCAAGCAACAACAATTTTGAACAATTTAAGTTTTTTATTTTCAATCTTATACGATTTTAAAATGTTGGCAACCAAAGAGCCGCACTGAGTTGTCGAATCACACCTTGTTTAATACACCTTGCTTCTACCTTAGTATGTTTTTATCATGCTTTGGGGTATAGTAATTATAAGAATCTTATTTACATACGATTTTGGGACTTTTAGTGCTAAATAGCACAGTAAATTAACGAACTTCTTGAAAATTTTCAACAAGTATGAGAGAAGAGATCTTCATTTCTTCTTAATAACTAACTTAACATTACTACACACTTCATTTTTATTGCTACTTGGAATTCAAGTTAATGAATTGTGTTAAACAAACTGTGAATTTATGTATTTATGTCAATATGATTCAAGCTGAATTAAAAATTGAAGTAAACCATTTGTGATTTCTGCCTAAACATTGAAAATTATAAATTTTCGTAATAGAAATTACTTAGCTGAATTAAATGTGCTCACTATTTGGGCGTGGCTTAGCCCACAATATATATAATAACGGTTTGTATTATTTTGGGTTATCTATTAAATGCGCTTACCTTAATTTCACGCATGATAGTGTGGCGAGCGCGTCGTATGTGGGCCGATACTGCAACACCTAAGCCGGCAGCCGCTGCTCCTGATCTGCACAGCAAAATTGTGGACGTACGTTGTGAGGGTATGGTAGTAAAGATAATACCCGCACGCAAGAACAACTACATGTATTTGGTAAAATCGGCGAGGCGTCGTTGCAAATACATAATACAAATTTTCATTATTTTCCTTTTTGAAGATAACCGACTTGCCCACCGGCTGTACAGCTGCCATCGATCTGTCCGATAACAAAATTCTGTTTGATGTACTCAAACAGGAGAAAATGAAACTTTCCTACGCTTTTATTACCCATCATCACGAGGATCATTCTGGGGGAACAACAGAATTGGCCACCGCGTGCCCGGAAGTGAAAATCTGCGCCGGTGATGAGCGTATTAAGGCAGTAAATCATTGCATTNCAGCCGCTGCTCCTGATCTGCACAGCAAAATTGTGGACGTACGTTGTGAGGGTATGGTAGTAAAGATAATACCCGCACGCAAGAACAACTACATGTATTTGGTAAAATCGGCGATGCGTCGTTGCAAATACATAATACAAATTTTCATTATTTTCCTTTTTGAAGATAACCGACTTGCCCACCGGCTGTACAGCTGCCATCGATCTATCGGATAACAAAATTCTGTTTGATGTACTCAAACAGGAGAAAATGAAACTTTCCTACGCTTTTATTACCCATCATCACGAGGATCATTCTGGGGGCACAACAGAATTGGCCACCGCGTGCCCGGAAGTGAAAATCTGTGCCGGTGATGAGCGTATCAAGGCCGTAAATCATTGCATAAAGCGTGATGAGAAAATAAAGCTGGGCCAGATGACAATTCACTGCTTGCATACACCTTGCCACACAGTGGGACATTATTGCTATTTTGTGGAGTGCGGTGCGGGTGGTCCGCCCGCACTCTTCACTGGTGACACACTCTTTCAAGGTGGCTGCGGCGGCTTTGATGAGGGCACGCCGGAACAAATGTATGCCATCGTAAAACGTTTCTGTGCACTTCCCAAAGAGTCGCGTGTATTTGGCGGTCACGAGAATACAATTTTGAATTTGCGTTTTGCCGAAACTGTGGAACCCGAAAACTCAAATATTCACTCGCGTTTAGTTTGGGCGCAGAAACAACGCGAAAATAAATTGCCTACTCCGCCATCGCTGCTGTGCGAGGAGAGACTCTGGAATCCATTTATGCGTGTCGACCATCCGGATGTGCAACAATACACTGGCGATACAGATCCGATTTACACCATGTTTTGTTTGCGCAAACAACGAGACACGTTCAAGTAGCGGGCGAATCAAATGAAAAAGGAATGATAAACATTTTCGTCTAATAAACATATTAGAATGTTTTGGCTTTTGCTAACAACAGTGAGCGATAGACATTGCACAAAATTGTACTTATTCGTTGTACTTTTTGCAAGCAAAATACATAACGTTGAAATTTCCTTATGATCGTTGCTCATAAGATTTTTTATTTTATTAATTGTTATATTTGTGGCGCCCTGTTTTATTAAAACAGCTGGTGGCTGCAGGAACAGGAAGTTCCGTAACAAGTTGACTTTTGAAGTTTTAAGTGAAAAGCGCGTTATTAAGTTGCTATTGCTTAAGTTTTTACTGGTTTATTGTTTCTAATTTCATATCCTTCAAGTTTTGTAAATATCTGTGGATTGTTGGGTTATTAGTAAGCATTGACCAAAAGTGTTGGCAACTACGCTGTGGCTGTGAGTAAAACCTTCATGGCAGTGGGTGAAATTTAGGCCTTGGATAATATCTGCGAAAATTTACATATTGGTTGGTTTATTAGAGCACAAAATATTGTTATTTATGTGTGGCTGCGGCCCGTAGACGAAAAATGGCCGTTAGTTTCGTGAACCATGTACCAAAACTTGTGTATTTCATAAAATTGTGAAGAACAACTGTAACTATGTAATTTATCAGCATGAATATGCATGAATGCTCCGGGACTTCCCAGCAATCAGGCTCTCATCGCTTCTTTTAAATACAATAAAATTGATTGAGCTACACATCATAAACAGGTTCCAGGGTTGCGTTTGAAATCAAATTAGCCTGCCTCCTGCAAGTTCAGATCGGTGGAGTTGACTCAACACTCGGCCAAAGATATGGTTGAGCAGTTTTTGTGTAACATGCGTTTTCATAATATTCCACTGTAAAAAATGATGAGTGAGATATCCATATTAAATACGAAAATATTTCAATTTCCCTGAATATCGTGAAATATCATTGCCAGAATATATAATGAATGGATGCTTTTGAAAATTATAATTCATGGAAAAAGTGTGTCAAATTTCACTTAAGTTTAAAATTTTAGCCGTGTGGTATCAGCTTGAAGTATCATGTTATTTGGGTAGGCCTTCAACTAGAAGCGTTAAATTTTGAAAGACGCGCGACTCAGTGAATATATCTTGGAAATACATTCAGCACCATTTCTGAACTAATCAATTAGTACATTGCTCGCAGTTCATCCGCAAAGTTTCCCCAGATATGGGAAAATTTACAGCTGATTGAAAAACACTGTAGATTTTATTATGTGATTTATTTTGTACTTTGGATCTTATTATTGAGAAACAATTCCGTGAACAAAAGATGCTGCAGTCTGCGAAGGTAAGTTTCTATTTCATATTCATGAATTTGTGATAGTTTTTCGTATAAACAAAATTTTTCGAATATTCGTTGATATCTCATTGTGTGCCCTTTGGCAATCGACTAAAATAATACTAAATTGCAATTGATTGATACTTCCCATTTATGTTAAAAAGGAAGTTAAACATTTTTTTTTAAGAGATTAAGTCATAAGTAAAAAAGTAATTTATCCGTTTTTCGAAATTAGCCTCCGAAATCGAAATATGGGCTTTCGAAGTTCGAAATAGGTCCTTTGGTAAAAAATTAGTTTTAATTATTGTATGCGAATAACTAAAAAAGTAAAAATAAGGCGTAGTCCGCCTTGTGCTCTTATATAAACGGTTTATAACTTTTTCTGTGCAAACCTATATTACAGGTGGAGGTTTTTAATTTTTCCAAGATCTGAGCTTTGACCCCCTACAGAATCTGTAATATAAGTTTTTCACAAAAAAGTCATATCCCGTTTAAAGAGCAAAAGGCGTACCACGACTATGTTTTTACTTTTTTTTAGTTGTTTACATACAGTAATTAAAAATAATTTTTTATCAATCGTCCAATTTCGAAATTCGAAGGCCCAGCTCGATTTTGGAGGCTAACTTTAAAAAACGGAGAAATTACTTTTTAAATTGTTATTCAATCCCTTAAAAAAATTGGTTTGGTCCAGTACCCCGCCCGGTTGCTGTACAGTATAATTTTTAGGAAAACTTAAAGAAAATACTGATCGTTTTTTTTCTTGCTTCGTTCTGTTTCATGAGTTTTTGGTAATCTTCGCTTGGCCCCTGATCCATATATTAAAAATAAAGCTGTGCAATTAACAGCGTTGTGCGTGTGCCGAGAGAATTGAAAAATTATCTTTTTATCATTAAGGAAAAAATACCCATTTTGGAACGAGTACCAGTTTTAAAACAAATATACATTTTTGTAGAAAAAAAAAAAGAATTAAGCCGCCCGGTGAACACACGTGATTGCGATTTTCTTGCAACATCGTGAGCACTTACAAAATTGCGCAATTATTGACCGTATCTGCGTCCGCATAATTGCGTAATTTTCGTTATATTTCAATTTCGTTTTTTTCTGAAAAAATATATTTGTATCATATAATTATAATACACTAGCGAAAAATGCCTATCAGTTCTTTGAATTGTACTATTTTACATAGTTGAAAGTCACAGCAAGTTTGAATATTTTTGCAGGTTTAGAAAATAACAAAAATTCCAAAATTTTGAATTTTATGAAATTAATAAATATCTTGAGATTTCTTATTTTGAGGATAATACCCAAAATTTTAAAAACTTTCGAAATCTTAGATTCTAGAAATTTTGGTTAAATGAAAATATTTTGAAATGTACGAATTTATTGAGATTTTAGAATTTTTTATATTTTCCAAAATTTTGAGAATTTTATTTATTCTTAAATCCATCCTAAAATGTAAAGATGTGAAACATCACAAATTGTAGAAAAATTCTTATGTTCATGGTACTTGCGTATAAAACCTAGAAAATTCTTAGAATTCTAATATATCTTCACATTTTTGAAAAATTCCAAAAATTTTCCACTTTTCTGGTACTATTTTACTCACGATGTTGAAAAAATATTTACGTCAGCCGATATAATACGGAATTTTAACAGCTTTGATCCCAACCTTATTAAACCACTTTGTACCAATATTGGGTTCGAATGGATCCTTCACGATTCATTTTCCCTTCAAGCGAAGAGTGGATGGAGTGCAATCTTTGGAATCAGGCCCAGTTAATTTATTTACGGATTGATCAAAGTTGAATTGGTGGATAGGTGGAAGCGTCATCTACGAAAAACTCTCCATCAACCTCAAATTTAGGCTGCTCTCGGGTAAAGCTTGTGTTATGGCTCCATTGCACACATTCAGTCTGCCGCTGGAAAGATGAACGTCTAGTCAGCGCATCGAGCTCTGAGACAAACCCTTAGAATGCAAAGACCCCAGTCAATAATGACGGAGTCAATGTTCCACCGCCGGACTATGGCGAGGTACGAATAGCAATTATGGACGGCCTGCCAGCCGAGCTATTCAAGTACGGCGGCAAGGAGTTGATAAGGTGCATGCATCAACTCTCATGCAAAGTATGGTCAGATGAGCGCATGCACGACGACTGGCTTTGAGTGTTCTCTGCCCAATCTCAAGAACAGCGACCCCGCCATTCGCGCCAACTAAAACATCTAAACATAGGTTACAAGGCTTTATAAAGCGTATTGTGCGAAAGACTGAATCCTACCATCAACGAGATGTTTGGGCCTTTTTAGTACGGTTTAGACTTGGCAAAGCCGCCATAGACCAGGTATTCACAATCACTCAAAAGTAAAATCCCGAAAAAGACTCGCGAGAATAGGACCGACACTCACCTATCCAACCTCACTCATCTATTTGTCGACTTCAAAGCCGCTTTCGACAGCAGGAGTTGTGTGAATTTGGTATCCTCGCAAAACTGATAAAGCTGTGTAAAATGGTGTTGAACAATACAACCTCCTCCGCGAGAATCGGGAAAGACTTCTCCGAGCCGGTTGGTACCTAGCGGGGTTTCAGACAGGGCGACTCCCTTTCTTATGATTTTTTTTTTTTTTTTATGTGAGGTTGGAGAATAAGAGCTGCAGAACTGAACCGCTCAGCAACAGGCTGGCGTGCGCCGATGTCATCGACATCATCGGTAACAAGAACCGCGAAGTCTGTTCTGCCTATTCTAAGTTGGATAAGGAAGCAAAGGGAGTGGGTCTGATGGTAAACGAGGACACGACGTAGTATCTCCTGTCATCTATGAAACTGTCAGCGCATTTACGCCTTGGAACCCACGTCACTGTTGACAGTTATAACTTCGAGAAAGTGGAGAATGTCGTTTACTTGGAAACAAGCATTAACACCGATGATAATGTCAGCATTGAAAGTCAACGCAGAACCACTCTTGCCAACAAGTGCTACTTTGGACTGAGTAGGCAATTCAGGAGTCAAGTCCTCTCTCGATGTACGAAAACCACACTCTATAAGTCACTCATCATGTTTGTGCCGGTATATGTCGCAGAAGCAGGGACATTGACAACATCTCATGAGGCAGCTCTTAGGAGTATTCGAGATAAAGATTTTGCGGAAGATTTACGGGCCGTTACGCGTTTGGCGATGGTGAATACCGCAGACGATGGAACGCATATGAGCTTTACAACCTTTACAAAAGGATGAAAAATTATCGATATAAGTAGCTATCGATACATTCGGTTTACTCAAATAAGTCGTATGGAAATAGCGATTTGAGTAAACTCATTTAACTACGTATCGATACTTTGAATGTATCGGAATGTTCCTAGCCGCGATGCTGGTAACAGAAGAAGAGGGAAGCCTCTGCAATGGAAAGACCAAGTGGAAAAGGACTTGGCTTCACCTGTCATTTCCAATAGGCGTCAGTTGGCACAGAAGAGAAACGACTGGCGTGCTTTGTTGAACTCGAAAAAAATCTCTTAGGCCAACAAAAAGAAGAAGAAAATTTATTTAATTAATTTGTGACTCAGCTGACTAAAAAATAGAAAACATCTGCCGGAGATACAATGTTCCATCTATTGTAAGGTTATGCTTGACCATTCTTTATCGAACAACACTTCCTTTATTAATGTAGGTTTTTTTTTAATATTAACTTCCAATTTGTTATATAGTACTTCATCGACAAACTTTTAATATTTAATTTTCTAGTCGTTATCGATTAATATGTTCTATGCTTTCTTAACTCTACCTTTAAAGATTAAATCCAAATAATGTACACCACCCATAGAGAATTCAACTATTTCAACGTAACTCATTAGAGGTAAATATGGTGGGTATACACTGGGACGCAAGGTATAGTTGGTGATGATATAAAGTGTGTTCTGCAAAAGGCAAAAAAAAAAATTAATACTTAAGCACAATAAACTTGCAAAAAAACTACAAAATTAATGTTAAGAAATCAATAGAAATATTTACCTCAATCAGTGGACACAAAAACACTGGTCGCGTCACTTGATGCAGCTCCAGTATGCTAAGCTTTATCATGGCATTGCCATAATTCCCATTTAACATGTCACAGGCGTTAATTACTTCTGTATTCTGTATTGTGTTTCCTTTGCGTAAAATAAAAAAATTATCACGTATTTGAAATTCAGTAATATTTTTTTGCACACGTAAGTGTAAAGTGAAGGTGCTCAAGCCAATACTATTGCTGCCACAGTAGAATTGTTCGACGTTCAACCAACCTTGCTGGTGGATGGTATAATTTACGCTATCCAAGGTTATGGCATAATTTCGCTGTGAGGGGTTGTTATTATTGAACCAGTTTAAAAAGGGCTTTGAGATAAGTTTTCGCTTACTAATTTATTTATTGTTTTACCTTTATTCCTGCATGTGCTGAATATATTACCAAAATAATAAATACTAAAGCTATAGTATAAGCTCTTTCGGCCATTCTCAGTTCAGTGCTCTTTAAAGACTGTTGGATATTTTAGTCACATCGAAATAATCTAATTTTTATGCTATTAAAAAACGATTAAGGTTTTTGCAAATTTTAAAATTCTAAATAGTTCTTTTATAAATTACGCTTGAATTTGAATGATTAATTTGAATTCGATGATAAATCGTTTTTTTGTTTAAGTTGAAAATGTGTATATTTTTTGGTCGCTTCATTTACTGGGTAAAGGCCAAATCACACGATTGATGCATTTGTACAAATGTATACATTTTAGCAGACACAGATTGGTGTTGTCTAGAAATTTTTCATGAAACAAATTTCAAATAATACCACTCTGTAATTGTCAAATTGTACATTGCCTATAAAAATTCACCAGTCGTGTGGTTTGGCCTTAAGAGGAGTAAACCCAAAAAAAAAAAAAAAACTTCTCTTAATTGAAGAAAAATAGCAATCAAACTGAAGAAAAATGGGAACGAAACAGCACTAAAGAAGTTTTATCCTCTTTTCATGCCCAACATGTCTTCAAAATGATAGATCACATCCACGGTTCCATATTTCCGTGTACGTTTTTACACATTCCAAAGAAAAATTACGCATTCGGGAGAATTTTTTACTCATTCGGAAGAATTTTCGACCATAAAGTAAGGAAAGTTTTTCTTTGATCCAGAGATAGATTTTTGGTTCAGTGTAAAATCGCTTTTGGCTCTGTAGTCTTCCCAGACACGTGTCTTTATTTGCTAACATAACGCAGTAGGTGCTAGAATCGTTGACCTTTAATTCTAATTTTTTCTCTTACTGTCGCCCTTAAATTGGCGCATCCAGCGCCAAAGAGCTGTCAAAGGTCCTCATACCTATACAATTTGTATAAATCATCCCACAAAAACGCGGCGTTAGGGTCGAGAAAATGAGATTGTTGAAGCTGAGCGCAGGTGACACACAGAAAGAAAGAAAGAGAACAAAAAAATTAAAGCAGAAACGAGATTAACAACGAGAGGAAATGAGAAAACGTCAACATTTTGACGCGTTTATTTAGTTATAGCGCGCGTTGGCGTTAGAAAACGGCAACACTTAGCCCTCCAATTTAGGGACGGCAGTTATTCGGCATTCCAATCGTTTGTCAGTATGGACCAAAAAGCTTCGTCGATAGCTTCTCAATTTTGCGAAGTCCCACCTGTAGCTCAATTCTCCGCCAAGGCGAATTTAGATATGAATTCGCCGCCCTGTTCTCTACTTCTAATGCGTAGTAGAGAATGACGTATATTCTCTACCAGTAGAGAAAAGTTACAGAAACGAGCTACAGTTATTACCACCAGTTGTAGAGAAGTTTTTGTGCTCTCTAGTTATTTCTTTGTATTCGTGTCCATCGTTGGTTTAACCTTTTATCCATGGATGCTGTGTCGTGGGATATTTTCATCAGATCAGTACTATCCATAGTTAAGATATACGAACGGCTACAAAACCGTGAGAACAGAATAGGCCTCGCAATCGCTGTGTTTAACCAGCTCACAATGGCTTGAATTCCCACACACACTAACACTAAGGACTGCTCCTTTGGACCAGGTTTCCACGAAGTATAAGGCGCCTTGAATTAAGTCTCATAGTACTTGGGGGTGCTTAGAAACTGCCGGTAGTGCAAGAAGATCAGCGCAAGTAGTGACCTGACAACCTGTTCTCTATAACCGCGCCAGCGGAGTACTCATCGTTGGATTCCAAAGTAGTAGGGAAACGGGTGCCGCGGTTTGCGTATCTTCTTACGGATACCTGCCCCATCTCCGAATATATAGTTCTGCAGCCTAGAAGGCGACGAATAAACTCTACCAGAGGATGATACAGCCCAAGGCAAGTTAGGGTGCGGAGAAAAGCCGCTGGAACAACATGCAAGACTGTATCTACAGACTTGTCTTTCCAGTAGGTATGCTGATAGCTAGAGAGTTATATCAATTTGCTGTCATATCTGCAAGTCTAGTAGTATTTCTAGAACCTTGAGAAGGAAAGTGGTAAGGCTTAAAGATCTTAAGGATTTATGTATTAAGGCTTTCTTTCCTTATAATAAGCAATGCTTTGAAAACCCCTTCTTCGGTGAAAAGGGTTTTTTTAAAAGGCATTGCCTGAGGACTATTTACTTTAGATCTCCGCGAATACTTTAACCGAATCCATTCAGGACACCTTAATTTGTTCCGTCAGGGTAGAAGAAAAAGTCGGAGGTTAAGGAAATTTTGTAAAAATGATTTAACTAGAAACAATCGTCTCTATCATTGCATTCTTCTTCTACTTTTCTTTCTTTCTTTGTGAAATTGCGCCAGTTGTTTAAACCAACTGCACATCCCTCTGCTTTCAGTTTTTCAGTCCTTCCACATTTGCGCTTAAAAAGTGGAAAATTGCTCCACAGATATGAATGTAGCAAGTAAATATGCGTGTAATGCATCATCTTGGCAATTGCGACGTGACAAATTGGACGGAAATGCGAATATAAGTGGATACGAGTAAGAGCTAACGAGTGTTATTAATAAAAAGGACAATTGCAAGTAGTTTAATGAGGATATTTAAAACATTAAAAAATAACAGAAAACATACCGCCTACTTAAGGCAAAATAGGACGGAATATTTAATATGAAAGACATCACAAGAAAAATACGCCACTTCTCCATGATAAAATGCCTACAAATAAAAAAAAAATAAGAAAATACAAGAAGAATAACACGCAAGTGCAATAACCGAGAGTATAAAGTGCACTCAGAATGCACACTGACAGTGAAAAAATGTGTGCAAGCCAGCGAAGGCGGCAAGTGGAATCAGTGAGTGAAGGAAAACCACACACTCCTTCGTAACGGATGTGAACTAAGAAATTGCATTGCCACCGCACGCGGAAAACACAAGTGACTGTGACGACGACGACGACGACATAAGTGCCATTATATAACAATAACAAAAATAAGTGTGCAAAAAGTTTTACTACAATTTCATAAAAATAAGAACAAAAATTAAGCGTAAAGAAAACGGCAAAAAGAAACATGCGACTGGATGAAGAAACCAATAAGAAATAGTTCTAAGAGGAAACGACAGTCTATGTAGTCATTATGTCGCCAACTAGCATAGACAAGAAAAATATATATGTATGTAAGAAATGCTACAAAAACAATTCTATTTCACACTATAACAATTCACTGTCACCTCCCTCTGTAGCATTGCCATCACGTTTTTAAGCTTCTTAAAGCGCTACTTGGTTAGCGTTGTATTGACTGTGTTGACCAGTGATGGAATCTCAGAATGGGTTGTATCTAATTAGGTAAAATGGGAAGTTTCCTTAACTAAGTAAATAACAGAAATTTAAAAAAGCAACTGTTCTGTTCAAAAATATACCTAGGGGATAGAATAGGAAAGGATAGATTAGGATAGGATAGGATAGAATAGGCTAAGACTGGATAGGATAGGATAATCTAGGATAGGAGAGCGCAGTATATGAAAGGATAGGATATGATAGAATAGAATACGATAGGACAGGAGTGGATATAATATGATAAGGATAGGATAAGGTAGAAGAAGATAGAATAGGATGGAGGCCTAGGATAGGATAGCATCCAATAGGACAGGTTAGGATAGTATATGATAGAATGTACTTAATAAGATAAACTAGTTTAGCTTAGGCTATGTTTGCCTGGTTGCGGTAGTTGCCACTGGAAGAAAAACATCAGCGCTATTTGCACATAATTTCGAGATATTACGATTGCTTATGCATGAGCCGTGCCCCTCACTTAACTATTTGTTTATGTGTTCACGAAATTTTGTGTGTTAACAGATGATGCAGAAGTGACGCTGCCTCACGCAAGACTCGAAAATTGTCTGCGCTCAGTTTTCCTCAGTGCTCAGCCATTCCTATTTACCTATTTACGATTCTTCGGAATGCCAGCCCGAATGCATTCCCTCAGTCGTTGACCAAACCTACCTAATAAAACGATGAAGGAAGTTCAGGAATCCACACAGATATTTTTTGATAGACAGACGTTTAGGGTGGGGAGTGGGACCTGAACTTTGCCTCAGGCGTAGACCAAACCTACCTAATAAAACAAGTTCAGGAAGTTGAGGAATCCACATAGATATCATTTGACTAGCAAAATTGATTTAACTTATAAGTCTGGGTTTATTTGCCTTTCTGGCATAATTCTCTGTAATAAAATCTTTGCATTATTAAACAGACTCCAAATAGATCCTCGCCTCGTTTCGAGCAGAGTGTGTTAATTGTATGTATGTATGTAAATTTAACGTGCAAAAAATGCCTTCGGGTACGGTACAACTACTTTTATTTATCACTGTTGCCGTGCTGCTTGATTGCAATAATGTTGAGGTTAGGTGTGTTTTTGTGCTGCCTAAGTGCATTACAAGCATAGCACTTGAACGTTTCAACGAAGTTATTGAAGAAATTGTGACGTTCGTCGTTGACAAAGCGGTTATAACATTTCTTTTTCTTCTTTTCTTTGAAAATGAACATAACAGTTGTTGTGTTGCACTCTTAAGTCAAAAGTGTTGAAATGTGATTTTTTTGTTATCGCATTTTGACTGATTTACTTACTTACTAAAGTATGAAAAAATTTATTGCATTTCCTAGCAACTTTTTGCCAGCTTAGTATCACAAAAACAATGGAAAAAGAAACTCAAAACCGCAAAGCAAAAAACCGCAAGAAACTTGCAGTATTATCAACACATTGCAGTACATAAACGAAAGCTCACAAAAAAAGTGGAATAAAGAGAGATTTAGTGAAACAGAGATATACAGCAAAATTCAGTCAATGCGGCACATGAAGAAAGCTCGAGCTAACGCCAACAACTGTGTACAACAATAAACAACAAATCCCTGCTTAGTAAAACAATACAAAAAAAATCTACAATGGCATCAGCAATCATACAAATTGAGTAGCAAAATAAAATAGAAAATCAGAAGTGGTATATTCGGTCATCACTCGATTTCGTCCTTGCAGCGCTCCATAGTAAGTACGGTTTGTAGTTGTTTGCGGTGTTTTGTGCTTGAACTGCTATCGAGTGACTTGAGTGACTAAGGCAGGGTAGCAGTAAACAATATAACAGCAACAAACCAACAATTCAATTGTAGATGGACAATCAGCGACAAGATTGCTTCTAACGCTCCACTACAGCCACATCAGTTGTCGGACATCGGACACAATTGAAGCAGAGCACAAACTAAGCAGCTAAAGAATAGTTGATGCGCAAGCAGTATGGTCCGAGTAACGGAACGGAAGGAAGTATGAGCGGCTGAGTAGTTCGGTGGTTGGTGGTAATGGTGGTGCAATGAATGCCAGCTTGTCGAGAATGAAGAATGCATGAAAGATCAGGGCCAGTTTAGTTTGTTGTTTGTTGTTGAGATTTGACGATTGGTCAGCGCTGAAGTTGTCGTAAATCGAAGGCAACATTGACGACAGTAGGTACATATGTACATAAAGTGTGAAAAGTTATCTCAAATTTCAAGTAAATATTGAAAGGAAGTAGAATGGTCGTTAACTGTGTGGAATAAGAAAAAACCGACTACTAGCTTTTACTAGGAAATGGAACTGTAACAGCTGGTTAAATTGTGAAATTCCTGAGTTTGCTGAGATAAATGAAAATAGCAAATACAAATTTTGTAGCAATCAGTTTATATATTTATGCAAAATATAGTATGTAACACATCACTGACCATTCGCGGAAAACTCCACATAAATGAGACTCTCAACACATATATTCCAATAGCTACATTTCGATTGGTCGAAGGTGATCTACGCAGCGTCAATGTAGTGAGCAGTCAGCCGCCTTTACAACCATAAGCTACCGCCCCAGAGAGGCAGATGAACACCTTGCCGCTGGCAGCCAGATGCTGCAAGAGTTATAAGGTGATAGACTTTTACAAGGATGAGGTGAAGCTAAATGGAATCGTTGGTGGAGGAATTTCCTGTCGGGAAATTTCTTTAAGGCTTATGCTTCACACAAAGATGACTGTTATTTGAAATGCCTAACTTCCTTTTCGCTTCCAGCTGTATATTTCCTAGTCAGACTTACGCTTATTAATGCCAGTCCACAGTTCTATATCAGGCAACTGCATACTGGATGAGTCGGTTAGAAAGGTTAACCTGGAGATGGTTTAACCAGGCGACAAAGAGATGGAAGTACCTTTGACTAGCCGCGGAGTACTCTTGCGTCTCACGTCCGCTCAATGCCCGCTGAGCGAGAACCAAAGACACGAAAGATTTTTCTGAAACAAAGTGGACCGCACACACTAAAGTCAGCTTCTAAGCCTAACAAAGCTTCCTAGTCTTTGATAAACAGCCTTTGGCGGTTTGAGGTATTAACATCTCGGCTTACACTTTCTGAATAGCCCTTAGAGCTGACTTTATTTTTCTGTTAAATTTCGAAAGTACTTGGGAATTTTATCCCTCAAGAAGTCGAAAAAGCGACTCTCTTTTAAACTTGGCGAATGTCAAAAAAACATGTGTTAATCATATTTATTCTGATTCAAATTAAAAGAGGAACGACTGAGATAAAGCAAGGCAAGTTACCTACAAAGGTCTTGTTCTAAACCTCCATCTAAGCGTTGCAAAACCACCTACAGCTTTTGTACCCTAGATCATGCCTTAAATAATGTATATATTTATGTACATTGGGGCGCGTCACTATCCATACAAAAAATGGCTACCGTTTTTTCATCGGAATTATAAAACTTATTATATTTTAAGTATTTCGCCAAAATATTTCACACAAAAAACCTCTTAAGTTTAAACTCATTTATCATCTGAGGAGATTTTTTAGAAATACTATTTTCGGAAACTAATTTTATTTATGAAAAACTCGATTTTTTGTAGGTCTTTTCAAATGGAAATATTTTGGCGAAAGTTTTAAAATATAATACATTTTATAATTTCAGTGGAAACCCAGGAATTTTTTTTGGCGAGGCACCCTAATGTAGATACATAGATTTTACCCTCTGTGTCTAAAGCGCTTTCTGTTTACTTATAATTTTTAGTTTTTCTTCAGATTCCACTCTGTTCACTTTGATAACCAAATATTGCTCGGTATCCAATTGACGTGAATTGACATTCAATTTTCCATTTAAGAATTTTTTTCGAAGGTGCCCATAGCAAGGAGGCATGAAAAAATATGAATGCAAAAGAAAAGAGAATTGCAGAAAAAATCAAAGTCACACAGTTGACGTGTGAAATAAGTCTGCGTAACATCTATTGGTGCAAAGCAAAAATGGCTGCGCTAAACATTGCGATTCCGGTCGTTTTGCGTACGCCAGAAACTAGATGAAAAATGAACGTTTTATTAACTGTACTACATTGTGCAAAGCAGTCGGTGAAGTTGAAGATGAATAATACTGACAAGCGTTGCAAGTGACAGGCGAACATAGCGCCTGACGTGTATTGAATGTCATTTTGTCCGAGTTGTGTTGATTTGAGTTGGCTATAAATTTCCAATTTGCTAGAAAATTCTGCAATTCCATTGCTTTGTTTCTTGCAGTACGCTTGCATTTCCAATTTCTTGCCCGCCTTTGCTACTTTGCAGTTGTGATTGTTTTTTTGTTTTTTTTTTTTCTGGTTAAACTTCAGCGGCATAGCTCTTCTGGACTTTTAATGCGGCAATGACAACGGTCTTGCATCAAACTGTGAATCGATTCGATTTCGCGTAGAAAATTTTCCAACTTATCTGGGCGTCGAAATATATTTGGATCTACTGTGACATTGTTGTCTTTCAATATGCTCCAACGTTTCATGCTATTCACAATATCCTCAGAAAAGTCGGTTTTATTTTGTGGTTGCTTTTGTTTACGTTGCCCAGGCTTTGATTTGTCTGTTGATTTCGAACGAGGAGACTCTGTTGAAAAAGAAGAAAAGTTCAGAAGAAATTCAATACAAAAAGAAGAATAAAAGAGAGAGAAAGGAACAAGGAAAGGAAGCAATGTAACCTTTTCAGTCTTACCTTGTAGCACATTAATGTCAAACCGGCCTAATAAAATATTTGAGGGGACAAAGTTCTAAAAGCAGCAAAAGCTCGTCCCATGAACCGAAGCTCCAAAAAATAGACGATATCATTGTTTACAAACACCCAGTCTGTGTGTAAAGTCCTTAGGTTTAAACAGCCGTGCTGAAGGACAACACCGGAAGCAGGCTAGCTATCGGTCAGGCTGCCTATGTTACGTATTCAAGTAAAGAAAAGGAAAGAGCACTCGGCCCACTTTACGGATGCCGTTTTGGCCTCGAAGGATGCGGTATTCCGTGCACATCGGACTGAAAGCTGGCCAAAGGCTTAATAACCAGTGCGGTGAGCGCTGGACTCTTTCGAACGGTACAAGGCACCCGGGGTGAATGGCAACAGTACAGTGCTACCAAAACGGGGCGAAAAGCTTCTACTTCCACAGCGTGTTAACATCATGAGCGGCAGTGTAGTAGAGGCTCACATTTCCGAGGTGTGGAAAAAGGTCCGCGGTATCTTTTTAGCCCGAAAGATGGTAAGAGGGATTACTTTCTCGCTAAGTCCCACAGGCCGGAAGTCTCACCTCCTCTACGCTGAAAACACGCGGCACTGTATGCCCTGACTAAGGAAATTTAAAGAACCTTTGGGTGTGGAGATACAACGCTGTGTGCCTTTCTTGACACCTAAAGGGCTCTCGATAACACTTAAAAAAACGCAAAGTACAGCCTACCATCCGAAGATGAATAGCTAGACCGCTAGACACCAGGATTGCTGAAACTGAAGTCAGTGACGGCGTAGTTCAGCTTCAAAGAGCTAAAGGTTGCTCGCTGTCTACTTCTCTGTGGAGTTGTGTTGTGGAGTCATGCAGATAATCACTGGGAAGTTCGCCTATACCTTCTGCGAGATCGTTCAAAGAGGATTTAATCTAGCCCAAAGGTGGAGTGCTGAGGAAAAGAATGCTCAAGTGGTTGAGGACCTTAGCTTTCGATGGGATCGCGGTCATTGTCGTCATAAAATCGAAGTCCCTGGGTCTTATCCTAGACTCCTGTGGAGGACTCGTGTTAAGGTCGCCACCTAAGGTTAAATCCTCATTGGTCCTGGAGTGCATAGAGAACTTTAATATCCTTGCTAAGAACAATACTATCCAATTAATGTGTGTATCAGGGCATATAAGAGTCCAAGGAAATGAGGAAGCCAATCGGTTAGCCCGAATTGCTGCTGTTCCGAAAAAAGATACTCTTTTGGAAACTATGTCGATAAACGATGTGCCGAATTCTCTACAATCAAGTAAACGGAGAACGAACTCTACATTATCCAAGTTTTAAAATACAAGGCTGAAAGGTGTGTACTATACTTTCTGAAGAAACCCGATGGGTTTATTAACAAAAGCAGGCCTAGAACAAAAGTTATAGCTAAAAGATTTTAGGTAGTCAAGAACTGATAAGAAGAGTACGTAACCAAAGATACTCAAAACTATCAACTGTTGTACTGCCTCATCACAGGTTAGGTTAGGTAAATTATATTCACCTGTTTTTTTTGGTGCTGAAGTCCTGTGCTACACTTGGCAGGATAACAACCATCTAATTTCTATTAAAAGAGCTCAAGGAACGATATACGATGAGCAAATACGATTCCGAGTCCCTTTTTCGACAAGGTTGCAAGCTGACTTAACTATCGATAGCTTTTTTTGAAATGGGCTGCGCTCAGCTGGGAAGGCCACCATGCCGCCATTGTTGTTGACTCCTCGAAGTAGTCAAAGATGTAGACAAATAGGAGCGTTAGATAGCGCTTCTCTGGGTTAGATCGGATATCATCCTTGGGATATTTTTCAGAATGCACGATCTGGATTTAAAAGGCGGCGATACGTCGAATTACTTCTGACGGGTCGATTGTTTCGTGGATAGCCGTGAATGGATAGACTAAAACTAACACTCTTTGCCTTCCGTAAGAAAGGAGTTAATATACACAATGTTCTTCAAACGATTCGGAAGCTATGTTGTCAAAGAAGATTCCCTGTGGAGTGGTATGGGGACTCTCTATATTCAATTCTGCAGGGGAAAACTTTTACTATATTTTCAGGCAGACCGGCAGGCAGCCTTACCGGCTCTAAAATCCGATGTTTTTACATAAAAAGGTGTTTAACTTTCATTCGTGGTAACCGATTATATCCTCTCTGCATAATCTGGAAGCGGACGGGATCATCCTGCCTCAGAGTTTTATTAAGGGAAACACGTACAGGCCCATCAACCGGCGGAAAGCCTATCTCCCTTTTTATGTGCTCAAGATTATCAACCCCCTTATACCAACCGCCAGTTACAAATGACACTGGGCGCTGTCACTTCTTCTGAATATGAGTAGAATAATACTCATTCAGTTTTTGGGCAAACCTTACTTCAATGTGGGTCAAACTCAACGGGAGGCATTCACTCATTCTGGTATTCAAACAACGAATCTTAGAGCAAATTAGCGTCAAAGATTTCAACCAATCATTACTCT
>NW_016167488.1:18746-21366 GCF_001687245.7 Rhagoletis zephyria
TATATTCGGTCATCACTCGATTTCGTCCTTGCAGCGCTCCATAGTAAGTCCGGTTTGTAGTTGTGTTTGCGGTGTTTTGTGCTTAAACTGCTATCGAGTGACTTGAGTGACTAAGGCAGGGTAGCAGTAAACAATATAACAGCAACAAAGCAACAATTCAATTGTAGATGGACAATCAGCGACAAGATTGCTTGTAACGCTCCACTACAGCCACAGCAGTTGTCGGACATCGGACACAATTGAAGCAGAGCACAAACTAAGCAGCTAAAGAATAGTTGATGCTCAAGCAGTATGGTCCGAGTAACGGAACGGAAGGAAGTATGAGCGGCTGAGTAGTTCGGTGGTTGGTGGTGATGGTGGTGCAATGAATGCCAGCTTGTCGAGAATGAAGAATGCATGAAAGATCAGGGCCAGTTTAGTTTGTTGTTTGTTGTTGAGATTTGACGATTGGTCAGCGCTGAAGTTGTCGTAAATCGAAGGCAACATTGACGACAGTAGGTACATATGTACATAAAGTGTGAAAAGTTATCTCAAATTTCAAGTAAATATTGAAAGGAAGTAGAATGGGCGTTAACTGTGTGGAATAAGAAAAAACCGACTACTAACTTTTACTAGGAAATGGAGCTGTAACAGCTGGTTAAATTGTGAAATTCCTGATTTTGCTGAGATAAAATAAAATAGTAAATACAAATTTTTTAGCAATCAGTTTATATATTCATGCAAAATATAGTATGTAACACATCACTGACTATTCGCGAAAAACTCCACATAAATGAGACTCTCAACACATATATTCCAATAGCTTTATTTAAGGCAATATACTCCATCTCGAGTCTTGGCTCCACGTTCGCGCCATCTAGGCAACTTGGGCAACTTGGGCTACGTCAGAAAGTGAAGGAGATTTAATGGTACCACTCCGACTAATTCTGTTTAAGGACTGGTCGAAGGTGTTCTAATAATAATATTGTGAACCATTCAGCCACAGCGGCCGAAGGTGATCTACGCAGCGTCAATGTAGTGAGCAGTCAGCAGCCTTTACAACCATAAGCTACCGTCCCAGAGAGGCAGATGAACACCTTGCCGCTTGCAGCCAGATGCTGCAAGAGTTATAAGCTGAAAGACTTTTACAAGGATGAGTTGAAGCTAAATGGAATCGTTGGTGGAGGAATTTCCTGTCGGGAAATTTCCTTAAGGCTTATGTTTCACACAAAGATGACTGTTATTTGAAATGCCTAACTTCTTTTTCGCTTCCAGCAGTATATTTCCTAGTCAGACTTACGCTTATTAATGCCAGTCCACAGTTATATATCAGGCAACTGCATACTGGATGAGTCGGTTAGAAAGGTTAACCTGGAGATGGTTTCACCGGGTGTCAAAGAGATGGAAGTACCTCTGACTAGCCGCGGACTACTCTTGCGTCTCACGTCAGCTCAATGCCCGCTGAGCGAAAACCAAAAACACGAAAGATTTTTCTGACAAAAAGTGGACCGCACACACTAAAGTCAGCTTCTAAGTCTAACAAAGCTTCCTAGCCTTTGATAAACAGCCTTTGGCGGTTTGAGTTATTAACATCTCGGCTCGCACTTTCTGAATAGCCCTGAGGCTTTATTTAGCCCTGAATTTATTTATCTGTGGAATTTCAGAAGTACTTGGGGACTTGACCCCCCAAGAAGTCGATGAAGGGACTCTCCTTTAAACTTGAGGAATCTCAACAAAACATGTGTTAATCATATTTATTGATTCAAATTAAAAGAGGAACGACTGAGATAAAGCAAGGCAAGTTACCTACAAAGGTTTTGTTCTAAACTTACATCTAAGCTTTGCAAATCACCTACAGCTTTTGCACCCTAGATGTTGCCTTAAATAATGTATATATTTATGTACATTGGGATGCGTCACTATCCATATAAAAAATGGCTACAGTTTTTTCATCGGAATTATAAAACTTATTATATTTTAAGAATTTCGCCAAAATATATCAGAAAAATATTAAGATTTACGCGAGCTGGACCTATTTGAAAATACCCACAGAAAACCTTTTAAGTTAAAACTCTTCTATCATCTGAAATATTATTTTGGAAATAATAAATTCGTTAACTAATTTTATTTATGAAAAACTCGATTTTTTGTAGGTCTTTTCAAATCGAAATATTTTGGCGAAAGTTTTAAAATATAATACATTTTATAATTCCGGTGGAAAAACCACGATTTTTTTTTGGTGAGGCACCCTAATATAGATACATGCATTTTACCCTCTATGTCTAAAGCGCTTTCTGTTTACTTATAATTTTTAGTTTTTCTTCAGATTCCACTCTGTTCACTTTGATAACCAAATATTGCTCGGTATCCAATTGACGTGAATTGACATTCAATTTTCCATTTAAGAATTTTTTTCGAAGGTGCCCATAGCAACGAGGCATGAAAAAATATGAATGCAAAAGAAAAAAGACTTGCAGAAAAAATCAAAGTCACACAGTTGACGTGTGAAATAAGTCTGCGTAACATCTATTGGTGCAAGGCAAAAATGGCTGCGCTAAACATTGCGATTCCGGTCGTTTTGCGTACGCCAGCAACTAGATGAAAAATGAACGTTTTATTAACTGTACTACATTGTGCAAAG
>NW_016167489.1:0-21365 GCF_001687245.7 Rhagoletis zephyria
ATTTTTATCTTTATACTCTATCGATAACAAAATCGACAGTAACATCCAATAAAATATGGTTAAAAAAGCCGATAAAAATATAGATAACAAAATCGATGAAAAATTCGATAAAAATTTCGATAGGAAAATCGATAATAATATTGGTAGGAGGTTATCAGTTCGTCGGAATATTTTTTATTTAATTTTTTTATTTTTATTTTTTTTTTGTTTTTATGTATGTTACCGCATAACTTTGGACCACGTCAACCGAATGCGATAATTCATAATTGCATCGGAAAGGTAGTGTCTCAGAGGTGGTCTATCTAATCTGGTTAAGATCCGATCAGTGGATCATGAGATATATATATATATATATATATATTTTTTTTTATGAGAGTTGAAGTCGGTTTTTGTTTTGCTAAAAATTACTTGTTCTAAGTGTTATTCTTTAACCTTTTATTAGCAAATTTGTGTTAAATTAATACCATATGCATACACACAAGAAGCACTGGTTTCAGCCCCAACAATTTCCGCCTCACCATTACCGTTGCACCATTTCCGTTGCATCATATCCGTTGCATCATATCCGTTGCACTGTTTCCGTGTGCAATTTCCGTTGAATTTGCCAGTTTACTCCCAACCAACCAACCGCCGCTAAAGAAGTTTCACTTCAAAAATCGCGCAAAGTCTTCTGAGAAAATCATCAAAATATATATCACTGATTGTTCAGATACAATTTTTTGAAATATAACTCATTTATGTAGGCAACCCAGCCATGGGCGAATGGAATATTTTATTTAAGTGCAAAGTAGAGCTTCGAAAAGAAAACATAAAATTTGTTTATTTTGAGAAAAATTAATATACTGAACAATAAACATTCCTTGTACATTGGGTTCAATTTTTGTTTCGACCCAAGATTTTTGGACTTTCAAGCGGGAAAACGCTGTTATTGACACCGTGTAAACAACAAAACCAATATTCAAGGAAAGAAAACCCCACTTTTAGAATGCTAGCTTCAAATTTGCCGTTGAATTACACTGAGTAGTTGTAAAATCTGCTCTTCAACAAGATTTCATGCTATTTCTGCTAATATTTAAAGAGAGAGAGAGAGACATTAAGGAAAATATGCTGATCATATAATAATTTGTATGAGGTATATTATACAATGCATAAGAGTAAATCTCACGTGGTGTTACATTTTTCGGGAAAAACGTGTTTTTGATCCAAAACGGTGGCATACTTATCTTACACCATGCATTATCTTTAGTTTTGCATATATAAGTAACAAAATTCCATCGCGAAATTGTATTTAAATAACATCTTAAAAAGTTATACTAAAATAATAAAAATATCTAGACGTGCTCATATACACGTAGACTACGTATGTACATGTGTATGTAACGTATACGCCTCGTAGCACCTCACACAATTAGCTAATATGTTTACTCGCACGCTTTAACATAAAAGTCATATAAATTAAAAGTAATTAAATATTGGCGTGGAAGATTTTTACACAGTAATACGAACATTATTTTTTATGGATAAAATGAGCGACACCTTCAACAAAAAAAAAAAAAACAAAAATTGCCAAAAATCAATGGTGCGTCCCAACATCCTCAGACTTGCACTTTGTTGTACTAAAATTGAATGGCCTAGAAAACTGCGTACTCAGACTTCTTGTAAAGAGTTCAAAATTTGCAGATTTTTCTTTAATTTTGCACAAGGTTTAGAACTCTGATTTTTGAGGATTTTTCGTATAATTAATATTTTATAAAAAAATTCCAAAACGTAAAATGTTTAAAAAATATACACACTTCACAGTTATGTTGCATTTTATGTCAACTTCCATTGCTTTTAATATTAACATTCTAAATATATGAAGACTTTCCAAAGTTATTAAACAAAAATCATTAGAATTTTTTCGACAAAAAAATATACATTAGAGTGGTTCAAAAAAGTAAAGTCGGAATTTCAATGCCCTAGGATTGTTCTATACCGAAAAAATATACCTTTATTTTTTTATTTTGAAATCTAAAAATAGTTATATGAAAAATATTGAAAATGATATTATATTCTTAAAAATCAGTATTTTTCGATCGGAAAACTGTGGTTCTCTTCAAGAGACTTCCAATATCAATAACTTATTGTTTATTTAACCCTTTTTTAATACTAAACATTTTTTATTGGTCCCCCATCGCATTTTATGGGGGTTTTGGCGGACCTATAAAATATAGTTACCATGCAAAAATAGTTAAATATATGTTTGGGAATTGTTGCTCGGATTCTTCTGAATAGAAGCAAAGTTTTTTGATCTAAAAAAATTGATTTTGAAGAATTTTACACTATTTCTACGAAAAGTTTGTTTTTTTTCCATATAAAATACATGAAATCCTAGGGGATGGCGGCATTAAAATTCCGACTTTACTTTTTCACCTGCATTTTTAGACCACTCTAATGTACACACAGATGCGATCAACTAATTAGCAACGAAATTCTGAATGACATTATTTGCAAATTATGTTTATTTATATTTTGTTTACAAAATTTTTATTTAAAATATAATTCAATCTATAACAGAAACTAAAATAATAAAAGTTTAAAAGCTTGCACAAATTGCAAAAAAAATAATCAAACTTCAAAAAATTGTCACCAAAATTTTTAAATTTTTAATAAGAATATTTAAAAAATTTTCAGGTTTTGCAGTTTTGTAGCCCATTCAATTATAGTATAATAAGGTGCAAGTTTCTAGTCGTCAAAAATCACCGTTGAGTTTTTAGAATTTTCTTTGTGGAGGGTGTTGCGCATTTTCTTCTACATAACACATGATCAAAATTTTTTTTATATGAAAAAAAACAGCAACACCCTCTAGAAAAAAAATCTAAAGAATCAACGGCAATTTTTAACAACTTGAAACTTGCACTTTCTTATACTACAATTGAGTGGACTACAGTACTGCATACCCGAAAATTTAGAAATTTTTATGACAATTTCTTGAAGTCTGATTAATTTGTTTTTCAATTTGTGCAAGCTTTAAACTTTTATTATTGTGGTTTCTGTTTTAGATTGAATTATATTTTAAATGAAAATTAAATTAATTAATAAATAAACAATTATAATTTGCAAATAATATCATTTTGAATTTCGTTGCCAATTAGTTGATAGCATCTGTACATACATACCTATTTAGAAAAATATAATATTTTAATTACAAATATAATGGACTATGGTTTCAGTTTAAAGTACAAGTCAAACACTCAGTAGTACAACTGTACTAAGGTTGTCAGTAGAAGGGGTGCGAGGAAAAATGCCATAGAAGGGTTAAAGAACGAAAAGTTTTAATATTAATATATGAGCGAAATATTTTGTTCATACATATGTATGTAGTGAAATTTGCTGATGAAAATTTATGTAGAACATTTCTACGCGCCGTTTCATTTACAAAAGGGTCATTTTGACTAACTTTTACAAAAATAGTGCATTTCAGTGGCCGCTAAAGGGTTAAAATGTCATGAAAAATTATTCCTCGTGAATTATAAATGTATCGAATGTTTTTTTTCTACTTACTTTGTGATCCTACATAGAAGATTTTCATTTTTGGCTCAAATAATAATAATTAAAAATTAGTTAGAATAAAAATTTTACGCAGCTTTTGTGTTAAAGCTGGTCCAATTTCACCGTATATGCGCCTTCCATAGATTAAGGTCGGTTGCCGGTGCACAACAATCTTACAGATTTCGTCTTTAATATTTTGTTTATACGTAAGATTCGTTTTAGTATGTAGCGAAAATAATTATCTGTTCTAACATAAATAGTTCTCACAGCAGGCTCAGTTTGTCCCAACACTTATCGCAACACAGTCTCTTGAAATTTCTTGTAACAATGGCTTAAATATCATCCCAGCCAAGGTGGTCCTTATGATACACCAATGATGTCTAGTGGAGTTATGATTGAGTGAAGTGAAGCTATCGTCCCTGTGGAGACGAAAGAGTAGGCTATTAAAGCGATATCTATTCATCTACCCGACATTGCAGCAACAAATGCTACATAATTTACTTTAACTTTTTTTCTCTAAATATTGCACCGACTAAAAATTTTCCTTGCGCTAAAATCTAGTTATCCAATTGGCTTTTTCAATCAGCCGCCGGGAATTTATTCCACCGATATTTTCCCTCCAGGCAATCAATTTTGCCACTGCTGCGAACACTAACACCATCTCCAGTCTCGAGTATACATATCTGCAGCCGCCAACAATTTTGTTTTTATGACATACTGATGATGTAGTTGTTATAGCCGTTGTTGTTTTTGTTTTGGCATTGCGTTTGTTAGTTATTTTAGTTAGCTGCTGACTGTGGGCTATTGCAGTTGATGTTGATGTTGCGTTCGCATGTTAACTAGTGCTTAATCAAAATAAAAAAATTCTCCACACTCACTAATACTAACAAAATCGGAATGCCGCACAGTAGTCGGAGAAGGCATGTTTCACGCCAATAAATGAATTCAACGCTTTCTCAGCAGATATTTTTGAAAGTACTAATCAGTTTTGAGTTTGTGTTGAACATTTCTGAATAAGAATAGCTTTATTCCGGTTAATTTGTAACAGTTTTAAAATATACCATTTTCGCGTAAAACATGGTTTCTCCGACCACTGTGTGCCGCATGCATGTATGTGTTTATGTAGTGTCTGTGTGTTTGCGTGTTATTTTTTGCCACTTGCCATGGCGGAGTGCGAAAATTTGCACAATCGCTTGCCTTGCTGTTGGCACTGCCGCTGGCGTGAGTAAATGAGTGAATGTTGTTGCTTTTGTGCCAAGCTTTTTTCTTTCTGTTGTTGTTATTACTGCAACTTCCTGCTGCTGTTGCTGCTGTGTAAGTCGGCGCTCGTTTCAGTTCCACTTCAGGGTCGATGGTTTCAGTGCAATGCAAGTTTGTCGTCGCACAACTAAAAAGGGTAACTGCAAAAATGTGATAATGTGTGTATTTTCGCATTATTTACACATACATACAGGGTTACGTACATACGTATGAGTTCATGTTTGTAACGAATTTGTGTTTTAATGAGCGCAAAATTATTTCACACTCGTTGGTAATTTATTTACCAACTGTGATGTGGCGTATTTATGTTCGTGACTTCTGTGCGCTTGTGTATGTATGCATGTATGTATGTATGTTTGATTTGAAAATGTATCAGCTGCGTGTGCGTAGGTACATACGTCTGTATATTTTCGTCGTTTGTGGTGGGCCAAAGTAAAAGCTCGCCACCGAGCTGTTGTCAACCAAAATCGTATGCAAGCCTCAACTAAGCGGTTGCATAGTTTTAGGGGCTTGCGATCAGCAATTGAAAGTTGTTTATTTCTCACGATTATTAAGGGTTGTGTAATCAAATGCGCTTATTGTATATTTAAAATCCAATTATGAAAGGGATATTTGTTATTTAGTATGAGTCTTTTGTTCAGAATATTTAAAATAATGGTACATTTTAATATTAAAGCAGAGCTTATTGGCGTTCGCCGTAGTATGTATATATAAGAAGAAGTGAGCACTACCACCCGGTATATCCACGAATCGATCCGTGGTCCGGGCTACATCCAAAAAAAAATTTTTTTTTCTAATAGCGGTCACTCCTCTGCAGGCAATGACGTACCTCCGAGTGTATTTTTCCAATGAAAAAAACAACAGCTTCTCATAAAAAAATCGCCGTAAAACACTAGGTCCTTTCCCTTTGTGTGAAAAAATCAAGGCGTACACCAAACATCGAAGAAGAAGCTCGGCCTAGCACAAGCAAATGTGTAAGCGCCAAATATTTAGTTTTTTTTTTATAACATAAAAATAACATAAATGTCAAATTTACATTTATAATTTTCTTAAAAAGTTATTTTTAATCCTAAATATGTACATTTAAAGAAAAATTATAAAATTATATTTCTAAAAATTTACCAATTTCACGTGAACCAGATTGTTAGTTATAATTTTTGTCTTAGAATTTAATTTCTTCAAAACATTTTTTTCCAAAAAAAAAAACATTTTTACTTTTTAAATTCTTTAACTTAAGACAAAGATACTACTATAGAAATAATATAAACTAAAATAAATTTAATTTAGGTAAGATAAATTAAACTAAGTAAAATAAATAAAATTAAATTAGAATATTTTGTATTAAATTAAATTAAATAAATCATTTTTACTATGCATTATTTCCCTCAGTGTAGATAACTATTTACTAGCTACATACATACCTACTTTCCCTTGCCTACTCACTCGATAAACTTAGTCCTTGCACACTTACTCGTACATATGTATGCATGTAGATGCAATACACTACACACCGCTTGGCATACCGTTGAGGTTGTGTAACTTCCACTTGAAGTGTCGTGGCTGCACCAATCAACAGGCTCCCTTGTTACCACCACCGATTGTCGCTCATCGTTAAAAGTTGTCTTTTGTATTGTTTTTTTTTGCTGCATTTTTACTACTCTTATCCTTTAATTTCATTTCAACTTGCGTGACTTAACTGTCGACTTTTTTCATTACTCACAATTCTTTTCGCTTCTACTGTAGTTTGCTTCTTGTGTGTAAGTTCGCTGCCGTTTGTTTACCAATTTTCTCGTCGTCACACGGGTCCCATTAGCGCCTCCAAGCGTGCTATGAGTATTACAAACAACTACACATTAACATTGCCACACATTTGTGCTCCACATGGTGCGCTGCATTTTTTAAATTCCACAATTTTACTAATGTTTATTCTTTTTCTTGCTTCTGCTTCTTTTCGCTATTTCTATATGTGGTTCCCGCAGGAATAGCTTTGCACACCAATGTGCTTGACTTCTTTAGCCGCCGCACAATTCGTCAAGTGAAGTGATGGTGTGCAACAGCAGCGCAGTAAAACAGCTGGAGAGACAGCAACAGCAGGCGACAAAACTGTCAAGCTTTATCACTACTTTGGCCGCTACAGCAACAACAACTACTGCAACGGCAGAGAGGCATAGCGGGTGCTCGTACTTTTGTTTTGTGTGAAGCGAAGTGTGCGTGTGTTGGGATGGAGGGCAACTGCTTGGCGGTGACAAATAAGACGCTCTTGCGCCATGTGTAGTGCCTTTTGACATGTCGTTGAAGCGTATTATCGTTAAAATTTTCACGTTGCCTCCTGCTGAAGGCACATGAATTGTCAAAGGAATGAAGTTTTTCCTCATAATTTGCATCCTATTTTTCTTGTAAATGTTGAATTTCTTTAATCAGCGAGATGCGCTAGAATCGAAAAAACCTATAAATTTATGAAGCCCGTGTGCAAAACCATATACATTAGGAACAAAAATCTCATTGTGATGTCATGAATTTTATTATATTTCGTGGCAATGCGAAAATGCTTACGGACGTCAATACCATTTAGCCTCAAAAAAAAAAAATATTTTTTAAAGTTGGCAATGATTACACAAGTCAATTTGAAGAACAATTTTTTAGTGCCGATATATCGTTATTTGTTGGTTGTGGGTGTGCATTGACAACGCTAAAAATAATTTTATTTTTTTTCCTACATCCAGTTTTGAATTTAACGTCAGTTTTGTATATTTGATGTAGCACCGTGCGACAGTCAACTTTACACACCAAAAAGATCGATATACATATTCGCGAAACTAGGGACCTAAAATCCAAAACTGAGCTCTTAGTTTTTCTCTCTGACGTCAGAATTTTATAAACGACGATTTTCGAATTTTAAGGTTATGATTAATTTAAAAAATTCAGTGCAATGTAGAAAAAATATGGGTATCAAATAAAAAAAAACTGTAGAATTAAAAGAAGATAAAATTAATTGGACGAATAGGTATTGAAAATGTCCTTTTAAAATTGTATCTTTAGATATCCCTGAAAAATTTGAAATATTTATTTTTGAAAATATATATTGCACACCTACAACTAAAGTGCGATCAACTCAAAAAAAAATAAAAAATGAATGCCAATTTTTTTTTGCATAAATCAATGCACGGGACTTACCTCCAATGAATGCAAGTATTTGTTTCTTTATGATTATATACATTTACCACTGAATACCTGTTTGTTATATTAATTGCGTTGAATCTGTATGATCCACAAGCAGTTATATGTATTTCCCGCTCTAAATTTATTTTGCTAGCTCACTTTCGATCTAGATGTGCGATATGTTCGTCCTACTAATTTTATTTTCAAAAAAAATATATATATTAACTAAAGGGTCATTTCTAATACCCATACTTCCTTGTGAATCAAAATATATTTTATACATTTTTTTTTGTATTTCTAAGAACTTTATCTTTAACTTAGTAGCCTTATTGTTGTTCTACTATATGTTGCATTGAATGTTTAACCTTTAATTAGGCGCATGGGTCAAGGCCATTACAAGCTCAAAAAAAAAAAAAAATGTCTTGGAGTGCTTGGAGCGTGCTCGCGCTCTTTCTAGCTTCCTAACTCCCCACGGGGCACGTAAATTAGTCACGGCCAGAACATCGGCTCATACTCATAAGATTTGAGTTTTTTAATGGAACTATGCCAGTGCGGAGAATTTCACCAAAATCGGGCCACTTGCAGCCAAGTCCTTTTCCACTTGTTCTTTCGATCACGGTGAGGATCTCCTTCTTCCTCTACTACCACCAGCGGGTTCTGAGTTAAATATTTTCAGAGATGGAGCATTGGTGTTCATTCGAACGACATTGCCAAGCCAGCGGAACCACTTTATTTTACACTTTAGTCTTCGTATTTGTATTTCTCTCCGAACTCATCTTCATCATAATTAGAAGTTATAACGAAATGAATAAAAAAAAATTTAATGAATTTTCTACTGGCCATGGGACTCGAACCTGCGACCGCGTGGCTCATAAATCCGCATTACTGCCGTCTGTCAAGGCACAATTTTGATCAGATCAACTGCGCCGTTAATGCGGATCAACGTTGCCGTCTGTCTATTCTTTTAGTCATAGCCTTAGCCTTAGTTTTAATTTTAGTCACGTCTTAGTGATAGCCTTAGCCTTAGTCCCATTACTAGGTCTTTTAGTTCACTACCTCATATAAATAGTTATACTTCAAAACTTATCTGATAGGAAGTTAATTTTTTTAAGCATCTATATACAATTGTTCAGTTTGACATAAGAATACTGAAAATCTAGATGATATTTTAACATCGCTACCTAAGGCTCTCACCACGCCACTCTCCCAATCCGAAATTTAAATAAAACTAGCTTAGAACTTATTCACTGCCACTAATCAGAAAACGTGATATTCATATCTGTACAAAAGTTGTTCAATTCAAGTTTAAACTCTATAATATATGTATGCTCAGATATATAGGGACATATATATATATATACATACACAAATGTATATAAATTTGTATGAATATATCGCACACACTTGTTGGCCCAAGCACGATTCGCTGCTCTATAAGCAGTGATGCCAATGCTTGCTTAAAAGTACTATACAGTGTAAGTGTTGCCTTAAAAAAGTGAAAGCTGTGAAAGCAATGAACGCACGTACGAAAGGCATAAAAATGCTGCTGCATGTCCTGACAGAGTGTATATCTCTCTAATAACTGTATTTGTATTATAAATGAATGCTAAAGCATACAGCCATATATGCCATCTGTATATGTATCTGTTGGTAAGTTATGTTATGTGTGCGTGCACCAATGAATTGCTGCCTTAAGTGAGTTTACCAATAAATTTAGTCGTTAGCATTGCATTTTTTCTGCCAGCTTTGCGTAAGTCTTTTTGCTTTTAGTCTGCAGACATTGCGAATTGAACAAGATTTTTGGGGGAAGGAATAGAGGCGTAAAAATGCGTATGAATACAAAAAAAAAAAAAAATAAAAAATTAAACGAAATTTAAGTTAAGTAAAGGCAGCAATTTTGTGCCAATGTCTAGTGTAATTTTGCCTAAATGCTTATGAAAGCATGTTTTTTTGTGTACGTAATTTGGAAGCCAGGTTGAGTGCTTGGACAAATTTGTGCTTTTGAATGCGTTAGCTTTGACAACAGGCCTAAGTGTATTACGTTCGGCATACACGCACGTGTGTTTCTAAGCTCAAATACAAAGTATTGGCAACTTTTTGGAAACAACGTATTTGGGCTAAGAGATAGAAAGACGAATTTTACATTCAAAAAAATTTCAATAGAATCTTTATTTGAAGAAAAAACTATTTACAGCATTTACCTACTTTCATTTTTATTGCTTGTGTCCGCTTTTGAAGTGGTTTCTTGTTTCAAATACCAGTAGATACAATTTAGCGTAAACCTCCACCTTGATTACCGCCTTTCAAACTCGCCCACTCACCCACTCACCCATCACCCAATGCATGCGCCTCTCTACATGTTTAAGTACTACCCATTAGTGCTCCTACTTATTCCCATTATGACTATCTTTATTACTATTTCCATTTGCTGCATTTTGCTTTCAAAGCAGACAGACAAAATGAGAAAAAAAAGAGCTCTATGAAAGAAACTTGCATTCCATTCCGCATTTGTTCGTAATTCCTTGCTAACATTTCTGCGTGTCGTGTTTTTTCTCAATTTGTTTTTTGTTTTTTTTTTTGTCGTCTTTTCTTGCCAAAGATACTATGTACTTAGGTACTCTTTTTTCTAATTTGCGCTACTGAATAATTTAATTCAATGTTTTGCGTGCAAATGACATGGGACTTAAGTGTTGAACTATTTAAATGCGTCCGCTGGAGAAAAGACACACAAAAAAGATGCGAAAAGGCAAAGTGGTTGGGAAAAGGACTGCTTCAAATTAGTATAAATGCTTGGTATTTTCTCTTGTTATGCAGATAGGAGAAGAGAAAATGTGCGTTAAGGTATCTAAAGAAGTAAAAATAAGAAACGTGTGAATTGCTGAAAAGAATTTTCAGCATTGTTTGGCTTAAAACAGATACCGTAACATTTTATTTCGATGCATTTGGAGAGTATTGTTTTGGGTGCTACAGTCCAAGCAAGTGAAAACGATCTTTTAAATTTGTATACACTTTGGCCACATAAATTTGTAGCCCATGGTAGGTGGGTACTCGAAACTACTAGGAATAAAAAATTAGTGGAAAATTTTTATGTAATAGGGTTTGGGTTAGCGGACATAAAGCTGATATTATCATATTTAATTACATACTAGCTTACCAGCGCCATTTGCATTTACAAGAATAAATCCAAAACCGCATAACCCACCTACAAGAAAAAAACGTTATTTAGTACAAAATATTTGTGGCTTGCCAAAAAGATAAAGTTATTTATTTATTATTTATTTGTGTACAGAGGTTCTTACAGACTACTAGACTAGTTATACATTTAAAAAAAAATTCAGCTTTAAGTTAAATACATTTCAATTAAAATTTATAACTTCGGAATAAGTGTTGCATAGTCATTATATGCATAATTAGATTTATCTACAGAGACCATAAAAATTCTAACCTGCCTCAATTCACGTTTAGGATAATGGAGGTTTAGCAAATCGTTAATATCTCTACAGTCTACTAAACCGTTAGGGACATTGTATATAAACATTATTGTGAAGTAACATCTTCTATCAGATAAGCTCTGGAAACCTAAAAGTTTACGCGTACCCAAATAATCGGGACAACCATCTGGCCAATGAACTTTCGATAATGTAAACTCAGTGAAAGTTCTTTGCACCCTTTCTATTTTATTTGAATGAGTTTGGTAGTAAGATTTGCAAATTATACAACAATAATCTAGGAGACTACGCACCAACGAAGCATACAGCGATTTTAATGTCATCGGATCAGAGAAATCTACGGAGTGTCTACGAATAAACCCAATCATTGAAAATGCTTTTTAATTTCGAATCGAAAATCAGACCCAAGTCATTTATCTTCTTATTATTTTTCAATATCTTACCCACCCAGATTGTAGTTGAAAGTTTAAGGACTAGTACTTCTCGAATATGACACAACACAACATTTTTGAATATTTAGATATAGGTAAATTACTCACTGTGCACCACGTGTGTGAAAGTTATAAGGTCAAGGATGGGTCTGGCATTGCATATTGAGATCGCCTGATTTATGAATAGGAACAATTGAATATAATTTCCAAGGGTAAAAAAACTGCGACTAAAATCTCCAAGATAAACTACTTCATCAGTATAATTAGCACTATCACTTATATCTACCAAATTACGCAAATACATCAATGTTGATGTTTGGTGGTATGTAAGATACTAATATATATACTGATTTATCATTCGCAAATTTAATTTTAACACAAATTTGTTCTATTGAAGTATCACTCAAATTCAAATGATACAATAACACAACAATATAGAGGAAGAAATATTAAAATAAAGGTAATTATAGAGAGAAAGGTATAGATAGATAGAGACACAGAGACTCAATCTGGGAACTATTTTGGAATTTTAGAGATTTTCCGGATTCTCGGGACTTATCGATATAATAGTAGATATTTTTATCGGTTTTGTTATCGATATTTTTTTATTGATTGTTTATCGATTTTGCTATCGATGTTTTTTATCGATTTTCTAATCGATTTTCGTTATCGAACCATTATCGATTATTTATCGATTTTGTATCGATATTTTTATGGCCTTTCTAATCGGTTTTGTTACCAATATCGATTTTGCTGCCAATATCGATTTTGCTTTCGGAAACTATGTATATCGAAAATGTCATCGATTTTGTTATTGATTATTTATCGATTTTGTTACAGATTATTGTGTCGAGATTATTTATCGATTTTGTTATCAATATTTTATCGATTTTCTAATCGACTTTGGTTCTTGGTTTTGTTATCGATTTTGTTATCGATATTTTTATCGATTTTGTTATCGGTATCTTTATCGAGTTTTTATCGATTTTGCTACCAATATAATATCGATATTGCTATCGAAATTTGTATCGAATTTTTCGTCGATTTTGCTATCGATATTTTTACCGATTTTGTTATCGATATTTTGTTGGATGTTACTATCGATTTTGTTATCGATAGAATATAAAGATAAAAATGAAGATAAAGGAAAACAGAATAACATAAATGTAATTAGAACGAACAGGGGTAGAGGTAGGGATCTAGATAGAAATAAAATTATAGTTAAAAAACTAAAAACACGCTTCTATTACAAGAACTAAAAAGTAGAAAATAATTTATAGATATAGCGATTCCGTTTAAGAAGAATAGGAAGTTCCCTAACTTGATTTAATTTAATTTTTTAAATTAGCTAAAAATTGGATTAAAGTGATTGGCCCGTAGTCATAGTCAAAATAAAGTCCACTGTAAAGTTTGTTGCAATTTTTTACAGATACTTGCTATGCATCTATGTATGTTCATTAGGGTGGTAAAAAAAAATATAAAAAATTAAAATGTTAAGCTCTGGGTCATTCCATTGTGAAGGGTGGGACATTTTAGCCAGAATGTGATCAGTTGTTGATTATTACTATGTCGTCGGAACTTATAAATGAGCGAAAATTTTTTTTTACTATAGAACAATAACTAATGTATAAAACGATTTTTGAATTTTATGTAAATATCATTTGAATAAATGTGACTGGTGGGACACTGAAAAGAACTCTCCTAGCAAAAAATCGGTAATCGCTTTTAGTGGTAACGTCTTCTAGAAGGCATAGCGGTATAATGCCTTCCAATTTTTTCGCTTCTTTTAGGCATTACCGGTAACGTAAAGTAGAATGTCCTTCAATATTTTATTTGTTTCGCTTCTTTGCTTCATTTCAGGGAATGCAAAGTGGAATGCTGCATCGTAGTCAGCTGAAAAATAATATAATAATAATAATAATGAATAACCAAAAATTCTTTTTCTACCTTTACTTTCTGTGGAAATTTATCTTGCATAAAAATCACGTTTTACTTTGTTCAATGAAGTGAAGTACAAGAGTACAATTTTAAGCTTAATTAAATATGCATGTATGTACATACCGATTTTTAAGTAAAATCTAAATACCTAAATACATACATATATATGTATAAAAACTGATTTATACAAATTTTAAATAATTTTAATCTTTTAAAATATTTTCTGATTTAAATTTAATATAAATAAGTAAATATGTACATATATAGGCATTATAAACTAGTTTCTTTGTAAGGCATTCTTTGTTCGCTTCTCTGGTTTCTGTTTATCCATGCGTTCTCCCTTCGTTTGAAGGTAATGCTGCGGGTAAGGGCTTACCGCCAATGACATGCCCATGTTAAAAGAAGGCCTTCTTGAAGCGAAAGGGTAAGCGATTCCCATCGCCTAGCTCGTTTCCCCTTTCGTTTCTGTGGTACTCGTGTTTTTTGCTGGGCTACTTTACCTTTTTGACCTCATAGATGAATTTTAGCCAAAACACTTAATTTTAGCGAAAGATGTATTCGCGTTGTAAAATATGAACTATGCGCTTTCGTTTTCAATAAAACTAGGCTTATATAATCTGCATTGAAATATTAAAAATTATTTAAACAAAAATTACAACTTTATTTTTATTTTTTTTAATATCCTTCAACCAATTAATGAAGTTCCAACTCAATAGAGCTAATTAAGCCATTTTAAAATTTATGTCGTTTTCCTCTTTTACAACGGAATGACCCCTCTCACTCCCTGTTGACTTTCATAGTGTTTTCCGCATATAAAATACCTGGAAAACTTCACAGGCTTTGGGCAGTTCTAAAAATCTTTTTTTTTTTTTAACAAACAAATTCGGGTATTCTTTTGTCCATTTCAAAAAAATCGCAAGAGTGAGAGCTTAACATTTTAAACTTTTTTCCCGCATGTATTTGGGGACTACTTTAATGTGCATATCAAAATATTAGACTTAAGCAGAGATCGCACGATTTGTATATTTGGCAGTCACAGAGTGGTGTTGTCTAGAAATTTGTGTGAAGAATGAGTTCAGCTCAATAACAACTTTCCAAACAATACCACACTGTAACGGTGAAAACGTACTAATCGTGTGATCGCTGCTTTACAGTTGGTTTCAAGTCATTTGGTCATTTAAAATATCAAAGCAATGTTTTGTTTCCAACCAAAAATGCACTGCAAAAGGACAGAGTGAAATGAGTAATTCATGCCACCGCAAAACTTATTTCCCTCTAAGCATTGTCGCTTCAAGAATCTATTGTGTGGCAATTAAAACCAATGCAAAACCAATTAAGTCAATCCGTGCAATGTGCTAAATGAGGATACTTCATTTACTGAAGACACGGATTGATGGTAACCATTTTAATGTTCTCTCCAAAGCCACGGAGTAACCAGCCTAACCTATCCTAACCCTCAATAGGCAGCGAATAACAAATCAAAAATTTTCAATTAATTTAAGGCTGTACTTTAATAGTTGTAATTTTTCCCTTTAACTTTAAAATTTTTATTTTTATATTTGCTTTTCGTTTTAATCAACTGCATGCCTTTGAACGTAGCATAGCGTTTACTTCTACAGACAAATTATTACAGTCAGAGTGCCACTCACGGCAACATTTTTCGACTCAATGGATTGAAATTACCAACAGTTATGCAATATTACTGACACTTTTCGAACAGCTGTCACTCAAATCGGAGACGTCTTGTATACGGCTGCTCGGAAAATTGCTTGTTAATATATTTTTCGTGAGACTATGTCTGCACTTTACATTCCATATGAGAATGAAGGTGCGAAACTCAAAAAGGTATGTGAGTGAATATTGTATATGTAGGTATAGGAGAGCGCTAGAAGTGGCATGATTTATAAATAATTTAAAAAATTTGAATTTTGGTGCAATTAATCAGATTTATACCGAAATTCGTAAATCTACACCAAGTTATATACCAGTGTGCTACTTGAGTTGGGCATAGGCATACTGGGATTTGGACCTTTTGCAGGTTAAGTAGATGGGATTTGGTGTCAACCGCGGGTCACCAGGTGAGAATAGGTCTAACTACCGCCGTATAAATCCAGTGTATTATCTGCGGTCGCAGCCCCCAATCGTACCTTACAGGAGTGCCTTTTTTCTGCACCCTTAGGTGTTTCTTTTCCAGAAAAGTTTAGAATCGAAAATAACCCCGAAACACTTTGCTTCTTTTGGCAATTAACGATTTGCTTCATTGAGGGGCAGAGCTCGAAATTTGTCTATTTTATATCGCTTGGTGAAAAGAACAGCTTCGGTTCAATTGAGTTGAGTTTAAAAAAAATCGATGAGAAAATAATTCAGAACGAGGAATTAAGCTTTTTTTTTTGGTAAGAGTCATTGACGTCCCAGCCTCGTCCAGCAACTAAAAAAGAATGTAAGTGATGGAAATGAATAGAGAGGAATATATTTCTTCACAAATGGTGGTGAGGTGCCATAACACCATACGCAATAAGGTCATATGGTCTTATTTCCATTTTGTTTTGAAAATTAAACAATATGACGTCATTTCCAATTCAGAAGTTAAGTAAAGCCCCGACGTTTCGCAGCCGATTTGAGTGCACTGTCCTACACTTTTCATTAGGAGACGGCAAATGCTTTCTTTTTCTGCAAGAATCAATTAAGGCATAGCTGTTTCAGAGGTACTTTCCGTTTCCGCCTACAAAAATTTTTCCATGAGGTCCTTTTCGCAAACCGACTTCTTTCTTATAGATATATCCTGAGAAGAGCTTTATATTATTATCATATTCTTGATAGTTCTTAGGTGTTTACACATACATATGTATATTGAAGACACCATTAAATTTTGATTTACCCAAATTTCAAATTTCATTCAAGAAATAGCTGTCTAACATACAAGCAGGCGAGTGAGTAATCAACTTCTGGTCAAGTTGCTCCTACCTGCACCTAGGTAAATCTTTTTAAACTCAACGCGCCAGCACCAGGCTTCTCATAGCTGCAATCATTTTACTGCATTTTAATATCTACTTAGCAAATTTTTTGGCTCTTCCGATGAAATAGTAGACTGACGACAGTACTACTTAAACAATTTATTGCCTATACGCAACGGTACTTTATATTCCACATGAGTGTAGCAAAATGCATTTGTGCGTTGGCACGTGTGTGTGCGATTGTCTAACTTTTACCGCATTTTAACTGCTAAACTCATAAATATTCAATAGCACTGCATTGTAAATGCTTTATTAGCCACATTCAATGTATGCCAACTTTGTATGCAGACGTGTGTGTGCGCGTGTGAGCTGCCTTCCTTAAATACGCCTAAAAGGCGGCAATGAACATAAAAAAATTCAATCGTAAACGCACAAACCACAGAAAGCCAGTGACGCAGCGCAGAACAATCACAGAAATGCATGAAATGAAAAGCAATAAGTCAAGAGGAGAAAAGTCAAAGCTACCAGCATTTGACCAGCGCACATTTTTCACTTTGTTGACTCTATTTCGCTGTCCACACGTCAAATACACGGAAAATACTACATAAGCGATTGGATGCAAGAGTGAATGAGTGAATGAATGTGTATGTGTGTGCAGTTTAAGTGTTGCATGCAGACACTTTTATGCGACAAAAGCCTCAGCTTATGTTGCAAGATAAAAAAAAAAAAAAACCAACACACACGCACAAAGCCATGCACATAAATGTTTGTATGAAAACTTTAAGTAGCTGCAATTGTTGCCTTTTTATTTGTTTCATTCTCTTCACTCGCTACTTCGCTGTACTCCCTGCAGTAAAATTTAGAGACAGTCGGTTAAAGCGCTAGTTCCGCCCTACACATTTCAGAACTATCTCTGAATTAGTGCAAAACGGCTGCAGAGAGGGGCAGTTTAAACTTTTGGTGTGCTAGTTGCGCTCTGTTGAGAAGTAAATGCACAAATTCGCACGTCTCGTACAATACTCAAATAGCTCAGTGGGAAGACCTCCGGCTCTAACATCGTTGGTCGCGAGTTCAAATCGCGGTAGAGACAGTTGTGATCTTCAGATTTAATAAATTTAATTTGTTGAGTGCCGCTTAAAAATTGAAGAGAAAATGAGCAAATTTAATATAAATAAAATGTAATTTAATCTGTAAAGAAACAGAAAAAATAAAAAAAACAATCAGAAAATCGGTAAAATCGAATACTTAATCAAAATTTTTTCATAAAAAACTTATCGTCGTAGATCTGTCCAAAATGGAAACAGTTCTTCAGAAAAGAAAAAATATCCAGTAATCTAGTTTTAAAATTTTTTCTCATAAAAAACTTATTGTCGCAGAACTGTCGAAAATGGAACCAGTTCAGAACAAGTTCGAAAGTTCTGCATAGGTGGCAATTTCCACTTCGTAGGACATCGCCATGTAAAAAGAGACAGTTGAAAGCATTGCGTTGGGATAGATCGAGAACCAGTGCCGCCTCTTAAAGAGCTAGTTCTGCGCTAGTTCTGAACTAGCGCGATTTACTGCAGGGCTGCTATAAGTGTGAGTTCGTATGAGTGAGTCCGCTATTTAACGAGTGAGTGAGCGAGTGCCGGCTAACGCTTTTGTGCTTCATAGCGCATAACGAATTGATGTATGCTTTTAGGGTCAGTTGGCTGTGCAATGCATTTCCGTGCTCTCCGGCGTAAATTCAATATTATTACTGTAATTCTGTTTACTTATAGAAGCTGAATTACTACAAAGTCTCTTGCTCGTATTGAGTAAAAGAGCGTTTGTTGCTCGTTCCAACTTTGAAATTCTGCTTTGCTCTTTGCTTCTCTGAAAAAGCCTCTCTCAAGTGCTCTCTCGTGTTCTGTTTCTCCGAGCCTTATGAGCTACACTCGTTTGCGGCGAATTGGCGCAAATGTTCCATAAACAAAACTGACCTACATTAAGCTAATTTACATATGAATATGTTTAGGAGAGAGTCACTTAAAAAAAAATAATAATGAACGTCAAAAACATGCTCCGCCAGATGTTGATACGTGAACAAATTTTGTTTGGTGAGTAGTTTAAATATATGTACATATGTATATACATCTTGTTTGTTTGTTATGCAGCAGTTGAAGTTATTTTACGTTGAAGTTTTCATACAGAAATTACTAAAATTAAAAAAAAAACATATATGTATATAAATATATTCTGATTATTACTAGGGAAGACAAAAATGTGCACCAAAAACTTAATTACATGATCATTAAAATGACTTCCAAAATATAAAAAATGTACATTAGGAATTTTTTTTTTGATTAGCGCATAAAATGCTTTTGTACATACATACAAAATATATTAAAAAAAACGTGTGATTGAATTTGACTTTGTAGCTAAAGTACCACTACTTATAGAGCATTGAAGCTTCCGATCTAGGAAGCTTAGGTATTTTTGAGCGTTGAGTCAATCATTTATGAAATTCGGTTCTGTGGTGCCGCACCTACATATAAGCTTCTAAAGTCGACACCTACGCAAACACATAACTGGGGTACCCGTGTGTCCACTAGTTTTTATATGAAAAACTTAGGTTTAGTGAATTAAAAAAATCTATAATGAAATTATAATAATGTTAAATTTTTATTTCCAGAATACACTTTATTTTGCACGTTGTTTTTGTAGACTAATATAGCGTTTTTATATTCATTGATAACAGAAATCCACTACTTTAACATGAAAGATAACTTCTCTCTGGTATGCTACAGTTTTTACAAATAGAACTGCATAACCGATTTCGCGGCAGACATTTTGATATCTCTTTTATTGGGCCCTGCTCTTCCTCGTCCTAAGATAAAGGATCTTCTCCATCGTCTCCAATGGTTTCAAAAAGAGACTGAATATACGATCTCGTTTTCTGCAGCATTCAATCCATTAAATAAAAAGTCATAAAAAATTTTGAGTTTTTAAAATATTTCATTATGTTATCTTCTGTTACCTTTTATATGCACTGGAAGATACATTGTCGTTGTATGTATGTATTTTGAAGCCTATTTCTTCTATGTATTGACTAGCGCTCAAATAGTATTGATTTGAACCCATAACAATTGCTATTATGCCTCTAATACCCCAGTTATGCATACTTGCACTGCTATACCATTTTTACGTAAAAATCAAAATCCAACAGAATTCTACTTGTTAAGTGCTATGCGTTGGGTAACCGCTTACACGCAAAGCCTATTTAACAGTTTCTTATGTGACAACTTTCATGCAACGCTAAGTATGCATAACGGGGCTATAAAACATTAAAAACTAGTAAGTGGACACACGGGTACCCCGGTTATGTGTTTACGTGGTTCTTTTTAGTTATGTGTTCTACGGTTAGGCGCTTCTTAACCTAGGCCACGGCGCTTGCCTAAATGTACCTCTAAATATCTACATATTTAGGTTGGGAAATATAGGACTTATCAAAATCCTCTTTTTTTTTTTCACTTTTATTCTCAGCGTCTCTAAAAATCTTCTTCCCTACGTATCAATCCAAACGGCTATACAGTTACTTTTCTGTCTCCCGTGGTAACTCACTCTTATAAAGATTATACAATCTAAGCATTTACAAAACTAATACCTACATATATCTCAATTTGCCATTTCCGAGCACTCGCACTCACTCACTCTCAAATCATTGTGAAGACTCTCGTTTGTTTGCTTCTCTCAACGATTTCGAGAAAATTACTCACAACAACCGTTCTTTACAACGCCATCCACCAACTACCAATGCATAGTCGTAAGTAACGAATCCGACGACCGCTTTCGTCCAATTGGCGAGCGAGTGTCGGCTTACACAGCTGAGGCTTCGTGTGTTGGTTTTACTAAACGTTTTTTCGACAAATTTCATTCGTCGTTTACACGCTAACGAAGCATATTTGCTCACTAACACATGCACACGCATACTTTTAGGTGCCACAATGACTTTATAAGCGAATTGAAGCTTCGTTACTGACTTTCGAAATTTCGTACACCAACACATTTACTAAATGCTCGCTTACTTTTGCTTGTTTGCTTGTATAGTTTTGGCTGGTTGACTGGTCGTTTGGCCGGCAGGACTTTGCCAGGATTCGCTTGTATAATCAGTGCGTATCGTTAACAAATTAGTTTAGTTTGATTTTGGCGTTCACCGTTGACGGTTATATAGCGGGACAACAATTTTTTTTCCTGAAACGCGCGTTTTGCTTGTGCTGTCTCGTGTATGTGTATTGGTGTGAATGCTAAAGCCGGTAAAAATGCCGCAGTTCAGACAAAGTGGAAAGTGGCAGAATTTTTGTTGTTGGAAATTAAAGTTGCATTTGATAATGTTGCACGAATTCACATGAACGGTTCCAACGAAGTCTGGTTGAACTGATGAAGGGAAGAAAAAAAAATAAAAATACGAAAAAATATTAGAAGTGCAAAAAAATCAAGTGAAAGGATAACTCATATAAATTAAAGTGGAAGAATAGAAAAATAATACTCTGACGAAGGATTGAGGGATAAAAATTAAATGTAAGCTTTAGAATAAAGTAGTATTAAGCAATTAAAACAAATAAAATATGATAGAAAAATAAGAACATATATAAAGAAATTGAACAAAATATAAAAATTAAATT
>NW_016167492.1:0-6852 GCF_001687245.7 Rhagoletis zephyria
TTTTCACTGATGACAATCCAGCAATTTGGCTTAAATACCCTTGAGGCTGCTCCTGCTGCTGCTGAATTGCTGAGTCTGAGTAAGTCGGAAATTGTCTTCGCACAGCCTCGATATTTATCAGGCCAGTGTGGGTGCACGCGTCATCCGCGCCTTCAGTGAGTGACTTCATTGGCCTCATCGTCGCATTGGCTGTCACTCTGCGGATTCACAGTTATGTCTTCGGTTTTATTACTTAGCTGAAATGTTTTCCACTTTCGCACTCTCAAAGAGCGTTTGCTTACCGGAATGCCAGCGCATTAATGGCGAAAATGCTAATTTAACCCTTTTTAGTATTCATAGCTTTACGGTTCAGCTAATACACTTTGGAGTGTCCTGCACACGCGTACTCCACCCTCACCCTCACCGCCACCCAGCCATCAGATTAATCTTTGTCGCGGCTCTCATTTGCATTTCTTAAATATTATCCGCCGGGAGTTCTTAAAAGATGATCGTCTTAACATCGTCAGTGCTGTGGAAGCCAAAAATGTTTGCCATGTACCCAATGTACAACTTACTTATCTGCTTAAATCATAAATATGTACATACATACATACTCGTACATACTTACATACATACATATGAGTACATTCATTCATATACATATATTAATGCAGGTTTTGAAAATGGCTAGAGTGGCATTCATATTTCTAGGGTATATTCAGGAGGCCGATTGCGGCATACCCTTCGTTTTTTTTCAAATGAGTGGTTCTTTTTTGCGAATCGTTGCGAATTTCGCTAAATTCGTCTTTTCTGAGTTTTTTAATGATTGGCAAAAGGTTTCCCAAGTTCCTGTAACAAAAAAAATTAACCCTTGACGACCGTGGGGTCTAAAAGGCCCACTTTTTCTTTTATGGTTTTATTAAAAAAGTTTAAATGCAGTTTTCTTCTCAATATTCGTATGAAAGGAAAAAACATATCACTTATTTCTTAAGACCATTTGTACGGTTGGTATTTTTAAAAATGTTGCCAAATTTGGAAAAAATTCTGTTTAAAACATAGAAAAAAAATTATTTTCGTATCATAAAAAGAAAACGAATTATACCAAAACTTAAAACTTAATTTTATTTTTTTTTTTGATTTAAGAAAAAAAAATCAGCAAATGTTGTTTGCAAACATAAAAAAAAAAGCGTAGCAGTATCCTACGGACTTAAGTCCTCTTGGCGAAGCAGGGTACATGGAATAACTATTCAATTTCAAAGTCCTTCCAAGGATTTACTAACAAGCTTGCAAGGACTTTGAAACTGAAGGGCATAGGGCATCTAACTCAATAATGCTCGTTACTTTTTCCCCATACATACCTTTGACAAATAATATTCAATCGTTATGTAATTTTTCTCTGATTAAATAGCTAATGACAGATTTATAGCTAATGACCAAGGGGTAATTGATAATGATATGATAAAAAGTCCTAAGCATTCAACAAAATTATTTTAGAAAAATTTTGAGTTTAAATCAAAAATGAATTTCAGGAATTTCAAAATTCAAATTTCAACCCTATTTGAGTGAAATATTTTATTTTTATCAGTATTTTTCTTTTAATCAATCTATGTTGAAATAAAAGTTAAAATAAAAAAAAAAAAAATTTTGTCATTTTGCGGATGGTCTTCTTCCAGAACCCGAAGACATTGGTGGTAAAATTGTCGCATATGCCGACGATTGCTGATTTGTTACAAAGAATCTTAAACTAGCCACCAGTATATAAATTGTAGACATGAACAGACAGAAAGTAGAAAAGACCTGAACTCGACAAAATATATCTAGCTGGGGAAACCTTTAACGGTATCGGAAAAAGTGAAATATGTTTCTAGGACCCAAATAAAAGGCAAAAGTTTCGAGGATAATATATAAAATTAGATAGGCCGATCCTGTTTTTCGGTATAATAGTATGTATGTACATTAGACTGCATCACCAAAAAAAGTTGCGGTTTTTCCGCTGAGATTACAAAATGTATTATATTTGAAGACATTCACCAAAATATTTCGGAAAAACATTAAGATTTACGTTAGCTGGACCGATTTGAAAATACCCCTAAAAATAGAGTTTTTTATGAATAAAAATAGTTTCTTACAGAAAGTTTTGAATAAAACTCCCTTCAGATGACAAAACAAATTAAGCTTAAATAGTTTGCATAAAAATATTTAAATATCTTTCAACGGAATCGTAATAATGAGATTTTTTATGCTTTTTTTAACTTTTTTCAAAGATTGATTTACGAAAACCTTGAATAACTGGGCCAAAACTATTCTGATTTAGACTTATGAGGCCTCAGTAGAAAGGCATTTTCTCACTCTTTTTATTTCTGTGCAAAAAAGTCATTTGTGTTCCAATTTTTTTTCGAATACTAACAAATCTCTTAATTGAACTTTGAATGACGTTCGTTCATCCTACCTTTCTCTTTAATCCTTTGAATAAGTTTATTAGCAAAGAAATAAGAAGGGTGAGAAAATACCTTTCCAATGATACTTCACAAGTCTAAATAGGAGTAGTTCCGGTTCAGTTATTCTTTGAAAAAAGTTAAAAACAGCATCAAAAATCTCATTATTACGATTCCGTTGAAAATTTTTTGAAATTTTTTAAAAATATATTTATGCAAATTTTTTAAGCTTAAACCGTTTAGTCATTTGAGGGGTTTTTTTCAAAAAAATGTATAAAAAACTATTTTTATTCATAAAAAACTGCATTTTCGGAGGTACGTATTTTCAAATCGGTCCAGCTCACGTAGATCTTCATATTTTTTCGAAATATTTTCGTGGAAGTCTTAAAATATAATAGATTTTATAATTCCGTTTTTTTTTTTGTATGGGGAGTGACGCAACATCAAGGGCTTTGTATGCTGTATTAAGTTTTCTTCCAGTGGATGTATGTAGGTAGGGACAATGGCTCAAATTCTATGGCAGGATTATTGGCGGTGTATATCAATGGTATTTATAATATCATAAGCATCTGTGGTTTTCCTTTATCTTTCGGTTTCCAGACCAATGTAGCATCTTTCAGGCTGAGCTGATGGCGATCGGCAAGGTAACGTGTGATGGCATAAATATAAGCGAATAATATCTGCAATTTGTTTGATAGCCGCAAACCTCTAAATGAGAGGTCTTATTCATTTTGCCCTTATACTGCGCGTTCTAGGCCCTACGGACTGACGAAATTAAATAAAAAGCTTCCCGAAAGTGACATAAGTACATACATACATACATAAGTAGCCCTGCAAAAATTTGAGGATCAGTAGGTCTGGGTTGTAGTTTTTAAGAAATTGTCAAAAGGACCAGGTTGCATGTTATGCAGCGGTGGACCAGAAGTGGTCAGGTCCAATGGCATCGCAATGTTAATGTAACCATATTTGCTCCATATATTTGGACCATTTTGGTTACTAGTGTTGGTTACAAGGTAGCGTGGTCCCGTACTAGTATTTAACCTAGTCCCACTTCTTGCAGGGACCTAATAATATGTATATGTATGTACCTACTTACATAGGGTCCGATATGATACTACAAACTGAACTCACCTCAAATGCTTCTAAGAACAAATTAAACAATTCAATATTGACCGGTGATGAACGTTGACGCGGTGCGCAATGATGGGGACAGTCGAACAAAAATGGCTGCTGCTTGACGGACAGCTATAGCCAAATAAAAAAAGAAAGGCAAACGAATGGACAAACAATTGCTGGGAACTGTCATGTCATGAATGTGAAATGTGTATGTTTATAGGTATGTGTGTATGTAATTGTTAAATACACAAAATAATAAATGTTTCCGCCATGTTGGCGGCTCAAAATTTGTATTCTGTCAGCAAGTGCGAGACCGTACCCGTATACGTATGTGCGTACATGCAATGTATGTATGTATGTATGTATGTATGGACATACGTCTGCTGCCCGAATACGAGCCTATCTACATACATAAAAATGCATAGATTTATAGATATGTAATGTACGTACAAATATACTATGTATGTATGTACATTTCAACAGGTAAATATTTCCCTATGAGTGTAGGGTGTATGTATGTACTAGTTATCTACACATATGAATGTATTTACTGTTACCATATTTATTGTTCACTGCTATTTTGGGGTTAAATTAATTAAGTCAGGGCCGGTCGGAGGGTTTTATTTAAAGACATTCGTAAAAACCAATAATATCATTGTTTTATTTAGATTATTCAGCATATTGTATTTAATTGTGGATAAAATTCAGCACATCTCAAAAACAAAAAAAGTCACATGCAATTCACCGAGGTATTGATAAAAATTCTTTTAATACCAAGTCAACAGATTGCGATGAATATTGAGAAAAGCTAGCCCATTTTTTGCTCGTTCTCTGCTAATGCCCGCTCATGCATGGATGATATTCATTGAATGATTTTGCAAAGCTATAACTAAATAGGGAAGCAAAGGGTATTATGGACCACATAAGGAAACACTTCTGTAGAAAAAACGGAAATCTGAATTTTTACAAATTTGTAATGGTTAACCTAAGGCCAACAAAAATAGAAACACATTTTGGTACGGCAAATGTTAAAGCTGTTTTTGAAAAACTTTTTTGTGCTGATTACGAATCCGTAAGCTCTGAGAAGCTCTAGCAAAGAAGCAAAAGGTGATAGAACCTTCCTGGCTTAAAATAAAGCTGGAACTCTGACCTACTATCTCTGAAAACCATTCCTGAACCTTGACTTGATGGCCACTTAGGCATTTGTTATATACTTTTATTTGTTTTTATTTTATTTAAAAAAAAAATTAGGAACAAGTTGAATACAATTTTTAAACGTTTTTTATAGGCTTCAAAAAGAAATGTAATTTAAATTTGTTATTATGGTACACCAACAGTACATTGAGTTCTTGTACAAAATATATCCTCCTCATGATTCCAGAAAACTATAAAAATAATAAAATATTATAAAATTATTAGCACCAATAGCTCACAGTACGAAAATACAAATAAGACACAATACTCGCTGGTGTAATTTTTTAATATTTTACGTTTCAAAAAATAAATATTAAGCATTCAAAATCAAAAAAAAAATACATTTTTAGAACAAAAACGTGTATCTGTGCGAATATAGGCCTTGACATAAAACGAAAGCTTCATAAAGTTCTCGCAATCCTTTTATCGAAAGGGGTCAAAATCCAATGCATATATTTTCAAACTCAATATTTGACTGAATTTTTTTTTTTTATATATTTATTGGTTTCCCTTCACTGAGTTAATTTGTGCTTGAATTGCTATTTTAAATGACTTTAGCTTTTTTTAAATAGATGATAACCATTAGACGCTGAATCCACAATACGCTTCGTTCCCCTAATTGCAAGGAAAAACAAGGTTGCACCATTAGGCTTTTTTAATAAAAAAGTTTTACGGATATCTTAAAACTTGTTTTTGCTATTTATGGCTTTTTAACAATTATATTCAACAATTTTGATTAAGCTTGAGGTCGCACTATGGGCTAAAATCTAACTTTTTTTTTGTTTAAAATCTAATATAGCGAGAAGCAGTGGCGGATCCAGTGGCGCATATGTATGTATGTATAATATGTATTGTATGTACTAAAATACCTCCCGTGGGTCCGCCACTGACTGAAACGTAGTTTAACCCCCAAACATATATTTTGGAATAATCTCTATTTGTCCCAAAAAAAGTTAGAAAAATAAAATTTAAAATAATGTACTGCTGCCGTGACAAGAGGCTGTATTCCTTTATAAATTCCATATTTTACTTTATACAATCCTTAATTAGTTACGATTACACCAGCTAAAGTTAGTAATTTTTACCGAACTCGGTGAGGATAACTAAACAAGCATTTAAAGAGCTAAGCTCTAAGAAAAAATCGGCGCCCATGCCTGCATCATATTTATTTATTCCTAGTATGTACGCTATACATACATATACATTTGTTTATACATTTACTAAAATAAAAGTTGGTAGAAACGAACGTTGCTGAAATACTAATAACTACTTTCTCGTACAACCAAAGTGGCACAGTCTCGTACATACATATGTACATTAGACTGCATCACTCCCCATACAAAAAAAAATCGGTACTGTTTTTCCATTGGAGTTATAAAATATATTATATTTTAAGACGTCCACCAAAATATTTCGGAAAAATATTAAGATTTTAGCGAGCTGGACCGATTTGAAAATACATCCAAAAATGCAGTTTTTTATGAATAAAAATAGTTTTTTATAAATTTTTTTGAAAAAAACCCCTCAAATGACTAAACGGTTTAAGCTTAAGAAATTGGCATAAATATATTTTTAAAAAATTTCAAAAAATTTTCAACGGAATCGTAATAATGAGATTTTTGATGCTGTTTTTAACTTTTTTCAAAGAATAACTGAACCTGAACTACTCCGATTTAGACTTGTTAAGTATCATTGGAAAGGTATTTTCTCACCCTTCTTATTTCTTTGCTAATAAACTTATTCAAAGGATTAAAGAGAAAGGTAGGATGAACGAACGTCAATCAAAGTTGAAATAAGACTTGTTAGTATTCGAAAAAAAAAATTGGAACAAAAATTACCTTTTTGCACAGAAATAAAAAGAGTGAGAAAATGCCTTTTTACTGAGGCCTCATAAGTCTAAATCAGAATAGTTTTGGCCCAGTTATTCAAGGTTTTCGTAAATCAATCTTTGAAAAAAGTAAAAAAAGCATAAAAAATCTCATTATTACGATTCCGTTGAAAAGATTTTTAAATATTTTTATGCAGCTTTTTTAAGCCTAATCTGCTTTGTCATCTGAGGGGAGTTTTTTTAAAAAATCTTTAAGAAACTATTTTTATTCATAAAAAACTCCATTTTTGGAGGTATTTT
>NW_016167492.1:11262-15676 GCF_001687245.7 Rhagoletis zephyria
TTCCCAGAATAAAACTTGAATATTTATCAATTAAAACCTACAGCAGCAATTTAGAGCAAACGGTTTTTAAACGAAATTCTTTAGCATAATGCCGTTGGTAGTGCAATTAAAACATATTATACCTGAAGATTTGAGAAACACTGCAAAGAGTTGTTTTTGAATTGCGATATGCCGCTGTTTTCCCACAAACCTCGATGATCATTTTAGCGTAAGTACACATCTTAGGGGGCTGGCACTGGCAGCAATTAGCAGTACGCTTAAGCTCGAAGTATTTTACAATTATCCAAATAATAATTTGCGAAAGTTTCATTTAATATGGCAACAAGAACGCCAGCAAAATACTTTCGCTCAAACGCAGTTCGAAAATCGATAAAAAGCACTAAAGCCCCACAAGCATCTTGGCGCTAATCGCATGTCCCTCCCATATACATACAAACATACATACATACATATGTACATATATATCTATACTTACATAAGTATGTATGTACATATGTATGTGCGTATATTTGCAGCAAATTGTAGAAAAGTTTGTCATTTCGTGAAAGAAATGTCTTTACGTTTATGAAGAAATATGAAGAATTAAATTCATAAACTTCATTCACAATGCGTGTCACGTGCGCGAAAACGTACGCAGTGCGACTATACGCTTACACATCGACGCACAAGCTCAAATGCATACATACATATGTATATCTATACAAACGCCCCTACAAGACAGCTGAGTATCATATGAGTACTCATATTATCATTACTCCTAATCACAAAAGTGCTTATCAAAGTCCTCATTTTCGTTCAGGCCATGGGTAAAAATTGAGTACTTTCCCCTCAATGTTGTCATCAGAAAGTCCTCAGTACTAATAGTCAAACTACTCATTTATGCCGTACTACAAAAACAAAAGTGTAAATGTGTGAGAATTTTTGCCTAAAGTGCTCAGCAATGTCTTGTAGGGGCATCTCCACACATACATATGCACGTACATAGTATCCAATTCATCCATCTGCACGTCCACCTATCCATCCATCCAAACATCCAGCCAGCCAGCCAGTCAGTCAGCCAGAAAGCAGAGCGAGAGACGAAACGCACACATAGCAGTTGGCTGCTGGCCGCCGTGGAGGCATTTCACTTCGTATTTCATTCGCCCATTCCCCGGTGCGGGAGGCAAAGTGATGCATACGAGCTTTAATTCTGCAAATGAAGTATTCCTAAAATTTATCTGCTGCAGGATTTCCACAATTCATACAATCCAACATAGAAATATGTCACATAAATACTTACATATATACATATGTACATATGCAGTCTCATGCAAAGAGACGACGTGTTGCAACCCTGCGGTAAAAAGTTACAAAGCCCCTTGAAGATCTATCTCCGCACTAGGCGTTTCGTGACTGTCCTACCCTCTCGGTCAACTTACAGTGAAGGGAAATTTACGGGCTCTGCCCTCCCCCCGAGTACTTGCTGAATAAGTTCGAAGGGTCACCCTAGTCTGAGGACATCGACGGGGACCTATCAACCAACCGCAAGAGTATGAGATTTTTTTTGTACCGTTCAAAAAGAGTTATAGGCCGAACCTTGGTTTAGTTGTTTCATTTATACTGACCAACTGAAATATCTTCAAAAGACTAATAGGTAAATCTCATCTAGACAAAACACTTGTGCAGCTACACGATGCATATGGGCCCGTAGAAGGTGGACTTGACGTCTGAACTACGTTCAAATTGCCGAGTTAAACATGTTAAATGGGCTTGAACCAGTTAAATGAACAAAACGTTAAATCGCATGCAATTGTTGTTGGCAAATTTAACCAGTTAAATAATTTAACTCGCTTTCTGCTTCAACCAATCGGAAAGAGTCGAAAGCCTCGTCTGGTGACCAAAAAATTCCAGCATTTTTTTTTTTTTGTTCAAGCAGTACCAGCCTCGAAGGAGTTGAAAATGCAAACACCTGGTAACAGAAAGGCGATTTTGGCAAAATTCCATGATTGTACACCAGACTTTCTATCACAATAGATAGATTACCCACAGTCTTTCAGGATATTTTTGACACTTTTCAATTCATGGCAGGGAGAAAGGCGAAATTGTGTCGACGAAACTTTTCAATTATCGCGTGGATAAACACAGAACGCAGTAAATCCTGAGCAGATGTGGGCGAAAAAACATACAACTTTTGAATGGAGCCAACATCAAGTTGATCACGGGATCACGGGGAACTTAACCGGTCATAGCCAACTGCGTTCACTTTATTGCACCTGACCACGGGGACGAAACCCCTTCTTTATCGGAGTACATACTTTATGATTGTTAGGCGTTGATCAGATTAAGGCTGAAACATCTATCTAACTTACCCGACAGGCGCTTGAAACTGTCATAAGGAATAAGTCTACCAAGTTATTTTTATCATTTTTTAGAGAAGCTAATAGCTTTACAACTGTCAAGTGTTCTAGTCGAGGTGTTTAAGAAACTAAGCGTTTAATTTGAGAATCCTTTGGGACACTTTTTCTGGTCAAATTCCAATTGTATATTGTCAAAATTCAAAAGTGCAGCGTAAATTTTTACCACACCCAGAAAAAATGCAGCTAAAAATATTTCTCTCAACAAATGATTTTTGGTAACAATAACCAAATAATGTAACTATAAACAAATCATGTGTTGAGATAAATATATTTAGCTGACTTTTTTCTGGGAGCAGTGCGCCTAAAGCTTGACAACCGTGCTACCAAATTTAGTCCAAGAAGGGTTGCATGCCCACAAACACAAAAAATGTTTGTGTTTAATGCGAGTTCAACTAAAATTATGTCTGTACATGGTTAGCTCCGTGGTTTTGGGACTTAGCATAGGACAACCCGAGATCTACTAGGTCGCAGTGTTCCGTGTTGTGTTAGAAGCAATTCATTAACTACATAACTAACTGTAGTTTTTCCATGACAATGCCTGCCATGATTCGCTTAAAAGGTATAAATTTTGAAATTTACAAATATAAATCAACGGCAGGGTGATTGCGAGCTACTCGCATGTTGCAATTCTAGCAACGTCGTTTAGGTAAACATTGTCCCGAAATATTCGAAACCATATCAGTCCCAAACACGGATTGGACGATAATAAGCTCTGTCTGTAAATAGGCTATTTTCGAGTTGCTCCTGAGTCGAATAGTTCGATTTATTGCAGGGTTACTGCGAGTAAATGAAAAGCAAACCCAACCGCACCTATGTACGTACATATGTATTTATTTGGAGCTTTTGCTCTATGACCCCTGCAGCACCAGAGTGCACGCCTACACCTACATGCATACATACATACATATGTATGTGCGTACGTACCACATCTGCGCAACAACATACATACATAAATACATACATATCATATGTTCCATGATTTGTACCACTTGACTGACTAGTCACACTTTTTCTACTTAGCCACAACTACTTAAGTACTTCAATTATTTATGATGAACGAACGAACGAACGAACGAATACGATTTCTAGAACAATAACTTTAAAAGCGCAGAGAGATCCAGCGGTAATCCACGTTATTTAAATACCTACGCACACAAGCACGAGTGCACGAGTGCACACCCTGTAGGGAAACCCCGAACTGGTGAATCAAATTTGTAGTTCCGTACTAGGTCTTTATCGCCAAAAACGAACCAGTCCGATAGTAACTAGATTGCCACCAGTTCAAAAGCACCGATATGTGGTACTTTTAAAAAACAATTTCAGAAATCTATATCTAAAATGACGAATTTAGACCTGGTTCAAAACTATAGAAAAAGGGATGCAGAACGAACTAGATCTCATCTGGCGAATTTTGAACTAGTTCGAGACTACTGAAAAAGGGATGCAGCTGGGGGCTTGTTTACTTTAAATAGATTTTTGCTAGGCGGGTTTTTCGTTCAAATACGCTTTCAGTCTGCACGTCGCAGATGCTTTTTCATAGTTTGGTAATACAAAACTAATATTTGTGTTAACATCTTAACATTATGGGACCTTCTGGAATATAACCAATAACAGTCAGCACCTATGTAAATTCAGCTACAGCCAAAGGTATGTAAACGTGTTTTCAAATGCAAAATTAAATTTACATTCATTCAAACAAATTTGATTTCAGATTGAAAATACATTTCTCTGCAAAAAATTGAAAATTGCTACCATGGTAACCCAAAAAGAAAACATCTTGTTACTTTTTTCGTTTACAACTGGTTCGAAACTATAGAAAATGGGGTGCAAAGCGAACTAGATCCCATATGTCGAATTTAGGACTGGTTCTGAACTATGGAAAAGGTAATGCAGCGGGGACAATTTCCAATTCCTATGACATCGCTGTGTTAAATTCGCCAGTTGTTTGCATGCAAAAGAGATTTATCGCGAACTAGTAGTGGTTCTAAATGTACTAGAAGCGCCCCAGTTCAAAACTA